>NC_034176.2:69156848-69301848 GCF_002021735.2 Oncorhynchus kisutch
GAAAACAGTTCTGTCTGGCAGACACACAAAGACTGAAAACAACAGAAACAGTTCTGTCTTGGTAGACACACAAAGACTGAAAACAACAGAAACAGTTCTGTCTGGTGCAGACACACAAAGACTGAAAACAACAGAAACAGTTCTGTCTGGTGTAGACACACAAAGACTGAAAACAACTGAAACAGTTCTGTCTGGTTAGACACACAAAGACTGAAAACAACAGAAACAGTTCTGTCTGGTGTAGACACACAAAGACTGAAAACCAGAAACAGTTCTGTCTGGTGCGACACACAAAGACTGAAAAACAACAGAAACAGTTCTGTCTGGTGTAGACACACAAAGACTGAAAACAACAGAAACAGTTCTGTCTGGTGGGACACACAAAGACTGAAAACAACAGAAACAGTTCTGTCTGGTGTAGACACACAAAGACTGAAAACAGAAACAGTTCTGTCTGGTGTAGACACACAAAGACTGAAAAACACAGAAACAGTTCTGTCTGGTGGAGACACACAAAGACTGAAAACAACAGAAACAGTACTGTCTGGTGCAGACACACAAAGACTGAAAACAACAGAAACAGTTCTGTCTGGTGTAGACACACAAAGACTGAAAACAACAGAAACAGTTCTGTCTGGTGTAGACACACAAAGACTGAAAAACAGAAACAGTTCTGTCTGGTGTAGACACACAAAGACTGAAAACAACAGAAACAGTTCTGTCTGGTGTAGACACACAAAGACTGAAAACAACAGAAACAGTTCTGTCTGGTGTAGACACACAAAGACTGAAAACAACAGAAACAGTTCTGTCTGGTGTAGACACACAAAGACTGAAAACAACAGAAAACAGTTCTGTCTGGTGCGGACACACAAAGACTGAAAACAACAGAAACAGTTCTGTCTGGTGCAGACACACAAAGACTGAAAACAACAGAAACAGTTCTGTCTGGTGCAGACACACAAAGACTGAAAACAACAGAAACAGTTCTGTCTGGTGCGGACACACAAAGACTGAAAACAACAGAAACAGTTCTGTCTGGTGTAGACACACAAAGACTGAAAACAACAGAAACAGTTCTGTCTGGTGGAGACACACAAAGACTGAAAACAACAGAAACAGTTCTGTCTGGTGTAGACACACAAAGACTGAAAACAACAGAAACAGTTCTGTCTGGTGAGACACACAAAGACTGAAAACAACAGAAACAGTTCTGTCTGGTGTAGACACACAAAGACTGAAAACAACAGAAACAGTTCTGTCTGGTGGCGACACACAAAGACTGAAAACAACAGAAACAGTTCTGTCTGGTGCAGACACCACAAAGACTGAAAACACAGAAAACAGTTCTGTCTGGTGTAGACACACAAAGACTGAAAACAAAGAAACAGTTCTGTCTGGTGTAGACACACAAAGACTGAAAACAACAGAAACAGTTCTGTCTGGTGAGACACACAAAGACTGAAAACAACAGAAACAGTTCTGTCTGGTGTAGACACACAAAGACTGAAAACAACAGAAACAGTTTGTCTGGTGTAGACACACAAAGACTGAAAACAACAGAAACAGTTCTGTTCTGGTGTAGACACACAAAGACTGAAAACAACAGAAACAGTTCTGTCTGGTGCAGACACACAAAGACTGAAAACAACAGAAACAGTTCTGTCTGGTGTAGACACACAAAGACTGAAAACAACAGAAACAGTTCTGTCTGGTGCAGACACAAAGACTGAAAACAACAGAAACAGTTCTGTCTGGTGTAGACACACAAAGACTGAAAACAACAGAAACAGTTCTGTCTGGTGCAGACACACAAAGACTGAAAACAACAGAAACAGTTCTGTCTGGTGTAGACACACAAAGACTGAAAAACAGAAACAGTTCTGTCTGGTGCAGACACACAAAGACTGAAAACAACAGAAACAGTTCTGTCTGGTGTAGACACACAAAGACTGAAAACAACAGAAACAGTTCTGTCTGGTGTAGACACACAAAGACTGAAAACAACAGAAACAGTTCTGTCTGGTGTAGACACACAAAGACTGAAAACAACAGAAACAGTTCTGTCTGGTGTAGACACACAAAGACTGAAAACAACAGAAACAGTTCTGTCTGGTGTAGACACACAAAGACTGAAAACAACAGAAACAGTTCTGTCTGGTGTAGACACACAAAGACTGAAACAACAGAAACAGTTCTGTCTGGTGTAGACACACAAAGACTGAAAACAACAGAAACAGTTCTGTCTGGTGTAGACACACAAAGACTGAAAACAACAGAAACAGTTCTGTCTGGTGTAGACACACAAAGACTGAAAACAACAGAAACAGTTCTGTCTGGTGTAGACACACAAAGACTGAAAACAACAGAAACAGTTCTGTCTGGTGTAGACACACAAAGACTGAAAACAACAGAAACAGTTCTGTCTGGTGCAGACACACAAAGACTGAAAACAACAGAAACAGTTCTGTCTGGTGTAGACACACAAAGACTGAAAACAACAGAAACAGTTCTGTCTGGTGTAGACACACAAAGACTGAAAACAACAGAAACAGTTCTGTCTGGTGCAGACACACAAAGACTGAAAACAACAGAAACAGTTCTGTCTGGTGTAGACACACAAAGACTGAAAACAACAGAAACAGTTCTGTCTGGTGTAGACACACAAAGACTGAAAAAAACAGAAACAGTTCTGTCTGGTGTAGACACACAAAGACTGAAAACAACAGAAACAGTTCTGTCTGGTGCAGACACACAAAGACTGAAAACAACAGAAACAGTTCTGTCTGGTGTAGACACACAAAGACTGAAAACAACAGAAACAGTTCTGTCTGGTGCAGACACACAAAGACTGAAAACAACAGAAACAGTTCTGTCTGGTGTAGACACACAAAGACTGAAAACAACAGAAACAGTTCTGTCTGGTGCAGACACACAAAGACTGAAAACAACAGAAACAGTTCTGTCTGGTGTAGACACACAAAGACTGAAAACAACAGAAACAGTTCTGTCTGGTTCAGACACACAAAGACTGAAAACAAACAGAAACAGTTCTGTCTGGTGTAGACACACAAAGACTGAAAACAACAGAAACAGTTCTGTCTGGTGCAGACACACAAAGACTGAAAACAACAGAAACAGTTCTGTCTGGTGTAGACACACAAAGACTGAAAACAACAGAAACAGTTCTGTCTGGTGGAGACACACAAAGACTGAAAACAACAGAAACAGTTCTGTCTGGTGTAGACACACAAAGACTGAAAACAGAAACAGTTCTGTCTGGTGTAGACACACAAAGACTGAAAACAACAGAAACAGTTCTGTCTGGTGGAGACACACAAAGACTGAAAACAACAGAAACAGTTCTGTCTGGTGTAGACACACAAAGACTGAAAACACAGAAACAGTTCTGTCGGCAGACACACAAAGACTGAAAACAACAGAAACAGTTCTGTCTGGTGGAGACACACAAAGACTGAAACAACAGAAACAGTTCTGTCTGGTGCAGACACACAAAGACTGAAAACAACAGAAACAGTTCTGTCTGGTGCAGACACACAAAGACTGAAAACAACAGAAACAGTTCTGTCTGGTGTAGACACACAAAGACTGAAAACAACAGAAACAGTTCTGTCTGGTGTAGACACACAAAGACTGAAAACAACAGAAACAGTTCTGTCTGGTGTAGACACACAAAGACTGAAAACAACAGAAACAGTTCTGTCTGGTGTAGACACACAAAGACTGAAAACAACAGAAACAGTTCTGTCTGGTGCAGACACACAAAGACTGAAAACAACAGAAACAGTTCTGTCTGGTGTAGACACACAAAGACTGAAAACAACAGAAACAGTTCTGTCTGGTGCAGACACACAAAGACTGAAAACAACAGAAACAGTTCTGTCTGGTGTAGACACACAAAGACTGAAAACAACAGAAACAGTTCTGTCTGGTGTAGACACACAAAGACTGAAAACAACAGAAACAGTTCTGTCTGGTGTAGACACACAAAGACTGAAAACAACAGAAACAGTTCTGTCTGGTGTAGACACACAAAGACTGAAAACAACAGAAACAGTTCTGTCTGGTGTAGACACACAAAGACTGAAAACAACAGAAACAGTTCTGTCTGGTGTAGACACACAAAGACTGAAAACAACAGAAACAGTTCTGTCTGGTGCAGACACACAAAGACTGAAAACAACAGAAACAGTTCTGTCTGGTGTAGACACACAAAGACTGAAAACAACAGAAACAGTTCTGTCTGGTGTAGACACACAAAGACTGAAAACAACAGAAACAGTTCTGTCTGGTGTAGACACACAAAGACTGAAAACAACAGAAACAGTTCTGTCTGGTGCAGACACACAAAGACTGAAAACAACAGAAACAGTTCTGTCTGGTGTAGACACACAAAGACTGAAAACAACAGAAACAGTTCTGTCTGGTGTAGACACACAAAGACTGAAAACAACAGAAACAGTTCTGTCTGGTGCAGACACACAAAGACTGAAAACAACAGAAACAGTTCTGTCTGGTGTAGACACACAAAGACTGAAAACAACAGAAACAGTTCTGTCTGGTGCAGACACACAAAGACTGAAAACAACAGAAACAGTTCTGTCTGGTGTAGACACACAAAGACTGAAAACAACAGAAACAGTTCTGTCTGGTGCAGACACACAAAGACTGAAAACAACAGAAACAGTTCTGTCTGGTGTAGACACACAAAGACTGAAAACAACAGAAACAGTTCTGTCTGGTGTAGACACACAAAGACTGAAAACAACAGAAACAGTTCTGTCTGGTGTAGACACACAAAGACTGAAAACAACAGAAACAGTTCTGTCTGGTGCAGACACACAAAGACTGAAAACAACAGAAACAGTTCTGTCTGGTGTAGACACACAAAGACTGAAAACAACAGAAACAGTTCTGTCTGGTGTAGACACACAAAGACTGAAAACAACAGAAACAGTTCTGTCTGGTGTAGACACACAAAGACTGAAAACAACAGAAACAGTTCTGTCTGGTGTAGACACACAAAGACTGAAAACAACAGAAACAGTTCTGTCTGGTGCAGACACACAAAGACTGAAAACAACAGAAACAGTTCTGTCTGGTGTAGACACACAAAGACTGAAAACAACAGAAACAGTTCTGTCTGGTGCAGACACACAAAGACTGAAAACAACAGAAACAGTTCTGTCTGGTGTAGACACACAAAGACTGAAAAACAGAAACAGTTCTGTCTGGTGTAGACACACAAAGACTGAAAACAACAGAAACAGTTCTGTCTGGTGTAGACACACAAAGACTGAAAACAACAGAAACAGTTCTGTCTGGTGTAGACACACAAAGACTGAAAACAACAGAAACAGTTCTGTCTGGTGTAGACACACAAAGACTGAAAACAACAGAAACAGTTCTGTCTGGTGTAGACACACAAAGACTGAAAACAACAGAAACAGTTCTGTCTGGTGTAGACACACAAAGACTGAAAACAACAGAAACAGTTCTGTCTGGTGTAGACACACAAAGACTGAAAACAACAGAAACAGTTCTGTCTGGTGCAGACACACAAAGACTGAAAACAACAGAAACAGTTCTGTCTGGTGTAGACACACAAAGACTGAAAACAACAGAAACAGTTCTGTCTGGTGTAGACACACAAAGACTGAAAACAACAGAAACAGTTCTGTCTGGTGTAGACACACAAAGACTGAAAACAACAGAAACAGTTCTGTCTGGTGGAGACACACAAAGACTGAAAACAACAGAAACAGTTCTGTCTGGTGTAGACACACAAAGACTGAAAACAACAGAAACAGTTCTGTCTGGTGTAGACACACAAAGACTGAAAACAACAGAAACAGTTCTGTCTGGTGCAGACACACAAAGACTGAAAACAACAGAAACAGTTCTGTCTGGTGTAGACACACAAAGACTGAAAACAACAGAAACAGTTCTGTCTGGTGCAGACACACAAAGACTGAAAACAACAGAAACAGTTCTGTCTGGTGGAGACACACAAAGACTGAAAACAACAGAAACAGTTCTGTCTGGTGTAGACACACAAAGACTGAAAACAACAGAAACAGTTCTGTCTGGTGTAGACACACAAAGACTGAAAACAACAGAAACAGTTCTGTCTGGTGTAGACACACAAAGACTGAAAACAACAGAAACAGTTCTGTCTGGTGTAGACACACAAAGACTGAAAACAACAGAAACAGTTCTGTCTGGTGTAGACACACAAAGACTGAAAACAACAGAAACAGTTCTGTCTGGTGCAGACACACAAAGACTGAAAACAACAGAAACAGTTCTGTCTGGTGCAGACACACAAAGACTGAAAACAACAGAAACAGTTCTGTCTGGTGCAGACACACAAAGACTGAAAACAACAGAAACAGTTCTGTCTGGTGCAGACACACAAAGACTGAAAACAACAGAAACAGTTCTGTCTGGTGTAGACACACAAAGACTGAAAACAACAGAAACAGTTCTGTCTGGTGTAGACACACAAAGACTGAAAACAACAGAAACAGTTCTGTCTGGTGTAGACACACAAAGACTGAAAACAACAGAAACAGTTCTGTCTGGTGTAGACACACAAAGACTGAAAACAACAGAAACAGTTCTGTCTGGTGGAGACACACAAAGACTGAAAACAACAGAAACAGTTCTGTCTGGTGTAGACACACAAAGACTGAAAACAACAGAAACAGTTCTGTCTGGTGTAGACACACAAAGACTGAAAACAACAGAAACAGTTCTGTCTGGTGTAGACACACAAAGACTGAAAACAACAGAAACAGTTCTGTCTGGTGCAGACACACAAAGACTGAAAACAACAGAAACAGTTCTGTCTGGTGCAGACACACAAAGACTGAAAACAACAGAAACAGTTCTGTCTGGTGCAGACACACAAAGACTGAAAACAACAGAAACAGTTCTGTCTGGTGTAGACACACAAAGACTGAAAACAACAGAAACAGTTCTGTCTGGTGGAGACACACAAAGACTGAAAACAACAGAAACAGTTCTGTCTGGTGTAGACACACAAAGACTGAAAACAACAGAAACAGTTCTGTCTGGTGCAGACACACAAAGACTGAAAACAACAGAAACAGTTCTGTCTGGTGTAGACACACAAAGACTGAAAACAACAGAAACAGTTCTGTCTGGTGTAGACACACAAAGACTGAAAACAACAGAAACAGTTCTGTCTGGTGTAGACACACAAAGACTGAAAACAGAAACAGTTCTGTCTGGTGCAGACACACAAAGACTGAAAACAACAGAAACAGTTCTGTCTGGTGTAGACACACAAAGACTGAAAACAACAGAAACAGTTCTGTCTGGTGTAGACACACAAAGACTGAAAACAACAGAAACAGTTCTGTCTGGTGTAGACACACAAAGACTGAAAACAACAGAAACAGTTCTGTCTGGTGTAGACACACAAAGACTGAAAACAACAGAAACAGTTCTGTCTGGTGGAGACACACAAAGACTGAAAACAACAGAAACAGTTCTGTCTGGTGTAGACACACAAAGACTGAAAACAACAGAAACAGTTCTGTCTGGTGTAGACACACAAAGACTGAAAACAACAGAAACAGTTCTGTCTGGTGTAGACACACAAAGACTGAAAACAACAGAAACAGTTCTGTCTGGTGCAGACACACAAAGACTGAAAACAACAGAAACAGTTCTGTCTGGTGTAGACACACAAAGACTGAAAACAACAGAAACAGTTCTGTCTGGTGTAGACACACAAAGACTGAAAACAACAGAAACAGTTCTGTCTGGTGTAGACACACAAAGACTGAAAACAACAGAAACAGTTCTGTCTGGTGTAGACACACAAAGACTGAAAACAACAGAAACAGTTCTGTCTGGTGCAGACACACAAAGACTGAAAACAACAGAAACAGTTCTGTCTGGTGTAGACACACAAAGACTGAAAACAACAGAAACAGTTCTGTCTGGTGCAGACACACAAAGACTGAAAACAACAGAAACAGTTCTGTCTGGTGGAGACACACAAAGACTGAAAACAACAGAAACAGTTCTGTCTGGTGCAGACACACAAAGACTGAAAACAACAGAAACAGTTCTGTCTGGTGTAGACACACAAAGACTGAAAACAACAGAAACAGTTCTGTCTGGTGTAGACACACAAAGACTGAAAACAACAGAAACAGTTCTGTCTGGTGTAGACACACAAAGACTGAAAACAACAGAAACAGTTCTGTCTGGTGCAGACACACAAAGACTGAAAACAACAGAAACAGTTCTGTCTGGTGTAGACACACAAAGACTGAAAACAACAGAAACAGTTCTGTCTGGTGCAGACACACAAAGACTGAAAACAACAGAAACAGTTCTGTCTGGTGTAGACACACAAAGACTGAAAACAACAGAAACAGTTCTGTCTGGTGCAGACACACAAAGACTGAAAACAACAGAAACAGTTCTGTCTGGTGTAGACACACAAAGACTGAAAACAACAGAAACAGTTCTGTCTGGTGTAGACACACAAAGACTGAAAACAACAGAAACAGTTCTGTCTGGTGTAGACACACAAAGACTGAAAACAACAGAAACAGTTCTGTCTGGTGTAGACACACAAAGACTGAAAACAACAGAAACAGTTCTGTCTGGTGCAGACACACAAAGACTGAAAACAACAGAAACAGTTCTGTCTGGTGTAGACACACAAAGACTGAAAAAACAGAAACAGTTCTGTCTGGTGTAGACACACAAAGACTGAAAACAACAGAAACAGTTCTGTCTGGTGTAGACACACAAAGACTGAAAACAACAGAAACAGTTCTGTCTGGTGCAGACACACAAAGACTGAAAACAACAGAAACAGTTCTGTCTGGTGTAGACACACAAAGACTGAAAACAACAGAAACAGTTCTGTCTGGTGCAGACACACAAAGACTGAAAACAACAGAAACAGTTCTGTCTGGTGTAGACACACAAAGACTGAAAACAACAGAAACAGTTCTGTCTGGTGCAGACACACAAAGACTGAAAACAACAGAAACAGTTCTGTCTGGTGCAGACACACAAAGACTGAAAACAACAGAAACAGTTCTGTCTGGTGTAGACACACAAAGACTGAAAACAACAGAAACAGTTCTGTCTGGTGTAGACACACAAAGACTGAAAACAACAGAAACAGTTCTGTCTGGTGTAGACACACAAAGACTGAAAACAACAGAAACAGTTCTGTCTGGTGCAGACACACAAAGACTGAAAACAACAGAAACAGTTCTGTCTGGTGTAGACACACAAAGACTGAAAACAACAGAAACAGTTCTGTCTGGTGTAGACACACAAAGACTGAAAACAACAGAAACAGTTCTGTCTGGTGCAGACACACAAAGACTGAAAACAACAGAAACAGTTCTGTCTGGTGTAGACACACAAAGACTGAAAACAACAGAAACAGTTCTGTCTGGTGCAGACACACAAAGACTGAAAACAACAGAAACAGTTCTGTCTGGTGGAGACACACAAAGACTGAAAACAACAGAAACAGTTCTGTCTGGTGTAGACACACAAAGACTGAAAACAACAGAAACAGTTCTGTCTGGTGCAGACACACAAAGACTGAAAACAACAGAAACAGTTCTGTCTGGTGTAGACACACAAAGACTGAAAACAACAGAAACAGTTCTGTCTGGTGCAGACACACAAAGACTGAAAACAACAGAAACAGTTCTGTCTGGTGTAGACACACAAAGACTGAAAACAACAGAAACAGTTCTGTCTGGTGCAGACACACAAAGACAGAAAACAACAGAAACAGTTCTGTCTGGTGTAGACACACAAAGACTGAAAACAACAGAAACAGTTCTGTCTGGTGTAGACACACAAAGACTGAAAACAACAGAAACAGTTCTGTCTGGTGCAGACACACAAAGACTGAAAACAACAGAAACAGTTCTGTCTGGTGCAGACACACAAAGACTGAAAACAACAGAAACAGTTCTGTCTGGTGTAGACACACAAAGACTGAAAACAACAGAAACAGTTCTGTCTGGTGGAGACACACAAAGACTGAAAACAACAGAAACAGTTCTGTCTGGTGCAGACACACAAAGACTGAAAACAACAGAAACAGTTCTGTCTGGTGTAGACACACAAAGACTGAAAACAACAGAAACAGTTCTGTCTGGTGTAGACACACAAAGACTGAAAACAACAGAAACAGTTCTGTCTGGTGTAGACACACAAAGACTGAAAACAACAGAAACAGTTCTGTCTGGTGTAGACACACAAAGACTGAAAACAACAGAAACAGTTCTGTCTGGTGCAGACACACAAAGACTGAAAACAACAGAAACAGTTCTGTCTGGTGTAGACACACAAAGACTGAAAACAACAGAAACAGTTCTGTCTGGTGCAGACACACAAAGACTGAAAACAACAGAAACAGTTCTGTCTGGTGTAGACACACAAAGACTGAAAACAACAGAAACAGTTCTGTCTGGTGCAGACACACAAAGACTGAAAAACAACAGAAACAGTTCTGTCTGGTGTAGACACACAAAGACTGAAAACAACAGAAACAGTTCTGTCTGGTGTAGACACACAAAGACTGAAAACAACAGAAACAGTTCTGTCTGGTGCAGACACACAAAGACTGAAAACAACAGAAACAGTTCTGTCTGGTGTAGACACACAAAGACTGAAAACAACAGAAACAGTTCTGTCTGGTGCAGACACACAAAGACTGAAAACAACAGAAACAGTTCTGTCTGGTGTAGACACACAAAGACTGAAAACAACAGAAACAGTTCTGTCTGGTGGAGACACACAAAGACTGAAAACAACAGAAACAGTTCTGTCTGGTGTAGACACACAAAGACTGAAAACAACAGAAACAGTTCTGTCTGGTGCAGACACACAAAGACTGAAAACAACAGAAACAGTTCTGTCTGGTGCAGACACACAAAGACTGAAAAAACAGAAACAGTTCTGTCTGGTGCAGACACACAAAGACTGAAAACAACAGAAACAGTTCTGTCTGGTGTAGACACACAAAGACTGAAAACAACAGAAACAGTTCTGTCTGGTGTAGACACACAAAGACTGAAAACAACAGAAACAGTTCTGTCTGGTGCAGACACACAAAGACTGAAAACAACAGAAACAGTTCTGTCTGGTGTAGACACACAAAGACTGAAAACAACAGAAACAGTTCTGTCTGGTGTAGACACACAAAGACTGAAAACAACAGAAACAGTTCTGTCTGGTGCAGACACACAAAGACTGAAAACAACAGAAACAGTTCTGTCTGGTGTAGACACACAAAGACTGAAAACAACAGAAACAGTTCTGTCTGGTGTAGACACACAAAGACTGAAAACAACAGAAACAGTTCTGTCTGGTGTAGACACACAAAGACTGAAAACAACAGAAACAGTTCTGTCTGGTGCAGACACACAAAGACTGAAAACAACAGAAACAGTTCTGTCTGGTGTAGACACACAAAGACTGAAAACAACAGAAACAGTTCTGTCTGGTGTAGACACACAAAGACTGAAAACAACAGAAACAGTTCTGTCTGGTGTAGACACACAAAGACTGAAAACAACAGAAACAGTTCTGTCTGGTGCAGACACACAAAGACTGAAAACAACAGAAACAGTTCTGTCTGGTGTAGACACACAAAGACTGAAAACAACAGAAACAGTTCTGTCTGGTGTAGACACACAAAGACTGAAAACAACAGAAACAGTTCTGTCTGGTGCAGACACACAAAGACTGAAAACAACAGAAACAGTTCTGTCTGGTGTAGACACACAAAGACTGAAAACAACAGAAACAGTTCTGTCTGGTGTAGACACACAAAGACTGAAAACAACAGAAACAGTTCTGTCTGGTGAGACACACAAAGACTGAAAACAACAGAAACAGTTCTGTCTCATGCAGACACACAAAGACTGAAAACAACAGAAACAGTTCTGTCTGGTGTAGACACACAAAGACTGAAAACAACAGAAACAGTTCTGTCTGGTGCAGACACACAAAGACTGAAAACAACAGAAACAGTTCTGTCTGGTGCAGACACACAAAGACTGAAAACAACAGAAACAGTTCTGTCTGGTGCAGACACACAAAGACTGAAAACAACAGAAACAGTTCTGTCTGGTGTAGACACACAAAGACTGAAAACAACAGAAACAGTTCTGTCTGGTGTAGACACACAAAGACTGAAAACAACAGAAACAGTTCTGTCTGGTGCAGACACACAAAGACTGAAAACAACAGAAACAGTTCTGTCTGGTGTAGACACACAAAGACTGAAAACAACAGAAACAGTTCTGTCTGGTGTAGACACACAAAGACTGAAAACAACAGAAACAGTTCTGTCTGGTGTAGACACACAAAGACTGAAAACAACAGAAACAGTTCTGTCTGGTGTAGACACACAAAGACTGAAAACAACAGAAACAGTTCTGTCTGGTGTAGACACACAAAGACTGAAAACAACAGAAACAGTTCTGTCTGGTGCAGACACACACAAAGACTGAAAACAACAGAAACAGTTCTGTCTGGTGTAGACACACAAAGACTGAAAACAACAGAAACAGTTCTGTCTGGTGTAGACACACAAAGACTGAAAACAACAGAAACAGTTCTGTCTGGTGTAGACACACAAAGACTGAAAACAACAGAAACAGTTCTGTCTGGTGTAGACACACAAAGACTGAAAACAACAGAAACAGTTCTGTCTGGTGGAGACACACAAAGACTGAAAACAACAGAAACAGTTCTGTCTGGTGTAGACACACAAAGACTGAAAACAACAGAAACAGTTCTGTCTGGTGCAGACACACAAAGACTGAAAACAACAGAAACAGTTCTGTCTGGTGTAGACACACAAAGACTGAAAACAACAGAAACAGTTCTGTCTGGTGCAGACACACAAAGACTGAAAACAACAGAAACAGTTCTGTCTGGTGTAGACACACAAAGACTGAAAACAACAGAAACAGTTCTGTCTGCGTGAGACACACAAAGACTGAAAACACAGAAACAGTTCTGTCTGGTGCAGACACACAAAGACTGAAAACAACAGAAACAGTTCTGTCTGGTGAGACACACAAAGACTGAAAACAACAGAAACAGTTCTGTCTGGTGCAGACACACAAGACTGAAATACAACAGAACACAGTTCTGTCTGGTGTAGACACACAAAGACTGAAAACAACAGAAACAGTTCTGTCTGGTGCAGACACACAAAGACTGAAAACAACAGAAACAGTTCTGTCTGGTGTAGACACACAAAGACTGAAAACAACAGAAACAGTTCTGTCTGGTGTAGACACACAAAGACTGAAAACAACAGAAACAGTTCTGTCTGGTGTAGACACACAAAGACTGAAAACAACAGAAACAGTTCTGTCTGGTGTAGACACACAAAGACTGAAAACAACAGAAACAGTTCTGTCTGGTGGAGACACACAAAGACTGAAAACAACAGAAACAGTTCTGTCTGGTGTAGACACACAAAGACTGAAAACAACAGAAACAGTTCTGTCTGGTGCGGACACACAAAGACTGAAAACAACAGAAACAGTTCTGTCTGGTGTAGACACACAAAGACTGAAAACAACAGAAACAGTTCTGTCTGGTGGAGACACACAAAGACTGAAAACAACAGAAACAGTTCTGTCTGGTGCAGACACACAAAGACTGAAAACAACAGAAACAGTTCTGTCTGGTGCAGACACACAAAGACTGAAAACACAGAAACAGTTCTGTCTGGTGTAGACACACAAAGACTGAAAACAACAGAAACAGTTCTGTCTGGTGGAGACACACAAAGACTGAAAACAACAGAAACAGTTCTGTCTGGTGTAGACACACAAAGACTGAAAACAACAGAAACAGTTCTGTCTGGTGTAGACACACAAAGACTGAAAACAACAGAAACAGTTCTGTCTGGTGTAGACACACAAAGACTGAAAACAACAGAAACAGTTCTGTCTGGTGCAGACACACAAAGACTGAAAACAACAGAAACAGTTCTGTCTGGTGTAGACACACAAAGACTGAAAACAACAGAAACAGTTCTGTCTGGTGCAGACACACAAAGACTGAAAACAACAGAAACAGTTCTGTCTGGTGTAGACACACAAAGACTGAAAACAACAGAAACAGTTCTGTCTGGTGCAGACACACAAAGACTGAAAACAACAGAAACAGTTCTGTCTGGTGTAGACACACAAAGACTGAAAACAACAGAAACAGTTCTGTCTGGTGTAGACACACAAAGACTGAAAACAACAGAAACAGTTCTGTCTGGTGTAGACACACAAAGACTGAAAACAACAGAAACAGTTCTGTCTGGTGGAGACACACAAAGACTGAAAACAACAGAAACAGTTCTGTCTGGTGCAGACACACAAAGACTGAAAACAACAGAAACAGTTCTGTCTGGTGTAGACACACAAAGACTGAAAACAACAGAAACAGTTCTGTCTGGTGTAGACACACAAA
Organism: Oncorhynchus kisutch; assembly: GCF_002021735.2. NCBI lineage: Eukaryota > Metazoa > Chordata > Actinopteri > Salmoniformes > Salmonidae > Oncorhynchus > Oncorhynchus kisutch. Next base: position 69,171,384 of record NC_034176.2, read on the forward strand.
GACTGAAAACAACAGAAACAGTTCTGTCTGGTGTAGACACACAAAGACTGAAAACAACAGAAACAGTTCTGTCTGGTGTAGACACACAAAGACTGAAAACAACAGAAACAGTTCTGTCTGGTGCAGACACACAAAGACTGAAAACAACAGAAACAGTTCTGTCTGGTGTAGACACACAAAGACTGAAAACAACAGAAACAGTTCTGTCTGGTGCAGACACACAAAGACTGAAAACAACAGAAACAGTTCTGTCTGGTGTAGACACACAAAGACTGAAAACAACAGAAACAGTTCTGTCTGGTGCAGACACACAAAGACTGAAAACAACAGAAACAGTTCTGTCTGGTGTAGACACACAAAGACTGAAAAAACAGAAACAGTTCTGTCTGGTGCAGACACACAAAGACTGAAAACAACAGAAACAGTTCTGTCTGGTGTAGACACACAAAGACTGAAAACAACAGAAACAGTTCTGTCTGGTGCAGACACACAAAGACTGAAAACAACAGAAACAGTTCTGTCTGGTGTAGACACACAAAGACTGAAAACAACAGAAACAGTTCTGTCTGGTGCAGACACACAAAGACTGAAAACAACAGAAACAGTTCTGTCTGGTGTAGACACACAAAGACTGAAAACAACAGAAACAGTTCTGTCTGGTGTAGACACACAAAGACTGAAAACAACAGAAACAGTTCTGTCTGGTGTAGACACACAAAGACTGAAAACAACAGAAACAGTTCTGTCTGGTGTAGACACACAAAGACTGAAAACAACAGAAACAGTTCTGTCTGGTGGAGACACACAAAGACTGAAAACAACAGAAACAGTTCTGTCTGGTGTAGACACACAAAGACTGAAAACAACAGAAACAGTTCTGTCTGGTGCAGACACACAAAGACTGAAAACAACAGAAACAGTTCTGTCTGGTGGAGACACACAAAGACTGAAAACAACAGAAACAGTTCTGTCTGGTGTAGACACACAAAGACTGAAAACAACAGAAACAGTTCTGTCTGGTGTAGACACACAAAGACTGAAAACAACAGAAACAGTTCTGTCTGGTGTAGACACACAAAGACTGAAAACAACAGAAACAGTTCTGTCTGGTGTAGACACACAAAGACTGAAAACAACAGAAACAGTTCTGTCTGGTGCAGACACACAAAGACTGAAAACAACAGAAACAGTTCTGTCTGGTGTAGACACACAAAGACTGAAAACAACAGAAACAGTTCTGTCTGGTGCAGACACACAAAGACTGAAAACAACAGAAACAGTTCTGTCTGGTGTAGACACACAAAGACTGAAAACAACAGAAACAGTTCTGTCTGGTGTAGACACACAAAGACTGAAAACAACAGAAACAGTTCTGTCTGGTGGAGACACACAAAGACTGAAAACAACAGAAACAGTTCTGTCTGGTGTAGACACACAAAGACTGAAAACAACAGAAACAGTTCTGTCTGGTGCGGACACACAAAGACTGAAAACAACAGAAACAGTTCTGTCTGGTGTAGACACACAAAGACTGAAAACAACAGAAACAGTTCTGTCTGGTGTAGACACACAAAGACTGAAAACAACAGAAACAGTTCTGTCTGGTGTAGACACACAAAGACTGAAAACAACAGAAACAGTTCTGTCTGGTGTAGACACACAAAGACTGAAAACAACAGAAACAGTTCTGTCTGGTGCAGACACACAAAGACTGAAAACAACAGAAACAGTTCTGTCTGGTGTAGACACACAAAGACTGAAAACAACAGAAACAGTTCTGTCTGGTGTAGACACACAAAGACTGAAAACAACAGAAACAGTTCTGTCTGGTGCGGACACACAAAGACTGAAAACAACAGAAACAGTTCTGTCTGGTGTAGACACACAAAGACTGAAAACAACAGAAACAGTTCTGTCTGGTGTAGACACACAAAGACTGAAAACAACAGAAACAGTTCTGTCTGGTGTAGACACACAAAGACTGAAAACAACAGAAACAGTTCTGTCTGGTGCAGACACACAAAGACTGAAAACAACAGAAACAGTTCTGTCTGGTGTAGACACACAAAGACTGAAAACAACAGAAACAGTTCTGTCTGGTGTAGACACACAAAGACTGAAAACAACAGAAACAGTTCTGTCTGGTGCAGACACACAAAGACTGAAAACAACAGAAACAGTTCTGTCTGGTGTAGACACACAAAGACTGAAAACAACAGAAACAGTTCTGTCTGGTGTAGACACACAAAGACTGAAAACAACAGAAACAGTTCTGTCTGGTGTAGACACACAAAGACTGAAAACAACAGAAACAGTTCTGTCTGGTGCAGACACACAAAGACTGAAAACAACAGAAACAGTTCTGTCTGGTGTAGACACACAAAGACTGAAAACAACAGAAACAGTTCTGTCTGGTGTAGACACACAAAGACTGAAAACAACAGAAACAGTTCTGTCTGGTGTAGACACACAAAGACTGAAAACAACAGAAACAGTTCTGTCTGGTGCAGACACACAAAGACTGAAAACAACAGAAACAGTTCTGTCTGGTGTAGACACACAAAGACTGAAAACAACAGAAACAGTTCTGTCTGGTGCAGACACACAAAGACTGAAAACAACAGAAACAGTTCTGTCTGGTGTAGACACACAAAGACTGAAAACAACAGAAACAGTTCTGTCTGGTGGTAGACACACAAAGACTGAAAACAACAGAAACAGTTCTGTCTGGTGTAGACACACAAAGACTGAAAACAACAGAAACAGTTCTGTCTGGTGTAGACACACAAAGACTGAAAACAACAGAAACAGTTCTGTCTGGTAGACACACAAAGACTGAAAACAACAGAAACAGTTCTGTCTGGTGCAGACACACAAAGACTGAAAACAACAGAAACAGTTCTGTCTGGTGTAGACACACAAAGACTGAAAACAACAGAAACAGTTCTGTCTGGTGCAGACACACAAAGACTGAAAACAACAGAAACAGTTCTGTCTGGTGTAGACACACAAAGACTGAAAACAACAGAAACAGTTCTGTCTGGTGCAGACACACAAAGACTGAAAACAACAGAAACAGTTCTGTCTGGTGAGACACACAAAGACTGAAAACAACAGAAACAGTTCTGTCTGGTGTAGACACACAAAGACTGAAAAACAACAGAAACAGTTCTGTCTGGTGCAGACACACAAAGACTGAAAACAACAGAAACAGTTCTGTCTGGTGTAGACACACAAAGACAGAAAACAACAGAAACAGTTCTGTCTGGTGTAGACACACAAAGACTGAAAACAACAGAAACAGTTCTGTCTGGTGTAGACACAAAGACTGAAAACAACAGAAACAGTTCTGTCTGGTGCAGACACACAAAGACTGAAAACAACAGAAACAGTTCTGTCTGGTGTAGACACACAAAGACTGAAAACAACAGAAACAGTTCTGTCTGGTGTAGACACACAAAGACTGAAAACAACAGAAACAGTTCTGTCTGGTGCAGACACACAAAGACTGAAAACAACAGAAACAGTTCTGTCTGGTGTAGACACACAAAGACTGAAAACAACAGAAACAGTTCTGTCTGGTGCAGACACACAAAGACTGAAAACAACAGAAACAGTTCTGTCTGGTGTAGACACACAAAGACTGAAAACAACAGAAACAGTTCTGTCTGGTGTAGACACACAAAGACTGAAAACAACAGAAACAGTTCTGTCTGGTGTAGACACACAAAGACTGAAAACAACAGAAACAGTTCTGTCTGGTGTAGACACACAAAGACTGAAAAAACAGAAACAGTTCTGTCTGGTGTAGACACACAAAGACTGAAAACAACAGAAACAGTTCTGTCTGGTGCAGACACACAAAGACTGAAAACAACAGAAACAGTTCTGTCTGGTGTAGACACACAAAGACTGAAAACAACAGAAACAGTTCTGTCTGGTGTAGACACACAAAGACTGAAAACAACAGAAACAGTTCTGTCTGGTGTAGACACACAAAGACTGAAAACAGAAACAGTTCTGTCTGGTGCAGACACACAAAGACTGAAAACAACAGAAACAGTTCTGTCTGGTGTAGACACACAAAGACTGAAAACAACAGAAACAGTTCTGTCTGGTGTAGACACACAAAGACTGAAAACAACAGAAAACAGTTCTGTCTGGTGTAGACACACAAAGACTGAAAACAACAGAAACAGTTCTGTCTGGTGCAGACACACAAAGACTGAAAACAACAGAAACAGTTCTGTCTGGTGCAGACACACAAAGACTGAAAACAACAGAAACAGTTCTGTCTGGTGTAGACACACAAAGACTGAAAACAACAGAAACAGTTCTGTCTGGTGTAGACACACAAAGACTGAAAACAACAGAAACAGTTCTGTCTGGTGTAGACACACAAAGACTGAAAACAACAGAAACAGTTCTGTCTGGTGTAGACACACAAAGACTGAAAACAACAGAAACAGTTCTGTCTGGTGTAGACACACAAAGACTGAAAACAACAGAAACAGTTCTGTCTGGTGTAGACACACAAAGACTGAAAACAACAGAAACAGTTCTGTCTGGTGCAGACACACAAAGACTGAAAACAACAGAAACAGTTCTGTCTGGTGTAGACACACAAAGACTGAAAACAACAGAAACAGTTCTGTCTGGTGCAGACACACAAAGACTGAAAACAACAGAAACAGTTCTGTCTGGTGTAGACACACAAAGACTGAAAACAACAGAAACAGTTCTGTCTGGTGCAGACACACAAAGACTGAAAACAACAGAAACAGTTCTGTCTGGTGTAGACACACAAAGACTGAAAACAAAGAAACAGTTCTGTCTGGTGCAGACACACAAAGACTGAAAACAACAGAAACAGTTCTGTCTGGTGTAGACACACAAAGACTGAAAACAACAGAAACAGTTCTGTCTGGTGCAGACACACAAAGACTGAAAACAACAGAAACAGTTCTGTCTGGTGTAGACACACAAAGACTGAAAACAACAGAAACAGTTCTGTCTGGTGTAGACACACAAAGACTGAAAACAACAGAAACAGTTCTGTCTGGTGTAGACACACAAAGACTGAAAACAACAGAAACAGTTCTGTCTGGTGTAGACACACAAAGACTGAAAACAACAGAAACAGTTCTGTCTGGTGTAGACACACAAAGACTGAAAAACAACAGAAACAGTTCTGTCTGGTGTAGACACACAAAGACTGAAAACAACAGAAACAGTTCTGTCTGGTGCAGACACACAAAGACTGAAAACAACAGAAACAGTTCTGTCTGGTGTAGACACACAAAGACTGAAAACAACAGAAACAGTTCTGTCTGGTGCAGACACACAAAGACTGAAAACAACAGAAACAGTTCTGTCTGGTGTAGACACACAAAGACTGAAAACAACAGAAACAGTTCTGTCTGGTGCAGACACACAAAGACTGAAAACAACAGAAACAGTTCTGTCTGGTGTAGACACACAAAGACTGAAAACAACAGAAACAGTTCTGTCTGGTGCAGACACACAAAGACTGAAAACAACAGAAACAGTTCTGTCTGGTGCAGACACACAAAGACTGAAAACAACAGAAACAGTTCTGTCTGGTGTAGACACACAAAGACTGAAAACAACAGAAACAGTTCTGTCTGGTGCAGACACACAAAGACTGAAAACAACAGAAACAGTTCTGTCTGGTGTAGACACACAGACTGAAAACAACAGAAACAGTTCTGTCTGGTGGAGACACACAAAGACTGAAAACAACAGAAACAGTTCTGTCTGGTGTAGACACACAAAGACTGAAAACAACAGAAACAGTTCTGTCTGGTGCAGACACACAAAGACTGAAAACAACAGAAACAGTTCTGTCTGGTGTAGACACACAAAGACTGAAAACAACAGAAACAGTTCTGTCTGGTGGACACACAAAGACTGAAAACAACAGAAACAGTTCTGTCTGGTGCAGACACACAAAGACTGAAAACAACAGAAACAGTTCTGTCTGGTGTAGACACACAAAGACTGAAAACAACAGAAACAGTTCTGTCTGGTGCAGACACACAAAGACTGAAAACAACAGAAACAGTTCTGTCTGGTGTAGACACACAAAGACTGAAACCAACAAAACAGTTCTGTCTGGTGTAGACACACAAAGACTGAAAACAACAGAAACAGTTCTGTCTGGTGGACACACAAAGACTGAAAACAACAGAAACAGTTCTGTCTGGTGTAGACACACAAAGACTGAAAACAACAGAAACAGTTCTGTCTGGTGTAGACACACAAAGACTGAAAACAACAGAAACAGTTCTGTCTGGTGTAGACACACAAAGACTGAAAACAACAGAAACAGTTCTGTCTGGTGCAGACACACAAAGACTGAAAACAACAGAAACAGTTCTGTCTGGTGTAGACACACAAAGACTGAAACAACAGAAACAGTTCTGTCTGGTGCAGACCACAAAGACTGAAAACAACAGAAACAGTTCTGTCTGGTGCAGACACACAAAGACTGAAAACAACAGAAACAGTTCTGTCTGGTGAGACACACAAAGATGAAAACAACAGAAACAGTTCTGTCTGGTGTAGACACACAAAGACTGAAAACAGAAACAGTTCTGTCTGGTGCAGACACACAAAGACTGAAAACAACAGAAACAGTTCTGTCTGGTGTAGACACACAAAGACTGAAAACAACAGAAAACAGTTCTGTCTGGTGCAGACACACAAAGACTGAAAACAACAACAGAAACAGTTCTGTCTGGTGTAGACACACAAAGACTGAAAACAACAGAAACAGTTCTGTCTGGTGCAGACACACAAAGACTGAAAACAACAGAAACAGTTCTGTCTGGTGCAGACACACAAAGACTGAAAACAACAGAAACAGTTCTGTCTGGTGTAGACACACAAAGACTGAAAACAACAGAAACAGTTCTGTCTGTGCAGACACACAAAGACTGAAAACAACAGAAACAGTTCTGTCTGGTGTAGACACACAAAGACTGAAAACAACAGAAACAGTTCTGTCTGGTGTAGACACACAAAGACTGAAAACAACAGAAACAGTTCTGTCTGGTGTAGACACACAAAAGACTGAAAACAACAGAAACAGTTCTGTCTGGTGTAGACACACAAAGACTGAAAACAACAGAAAACAGTTCTGTCTGGTGTAGACACACAAAGACTGAAAACAACAGAAACAGTTCTGTCTGGTGTAGACACACAAAGACTGAAAACAACAGAAACAGTTCTGTCTGGTGTAGACACACAAAGACTGAACAACAGAAACAGTTCTGTCTGGTGCAGACACACAAAGACTGAAAACAACAGAACACAGTTCTGTCTGGTGTAGACACACAAAGACTGAAAACAACAGAAACAGTTCTGTCTGGTGTAGACACACAAAGACTGAAAACAACAGAAACAGTTCTGTCTGGTGTAGACACACAAAGACTGAAAACAACAGAAACAGTTCTGTCTGGTGCAGACACACAAAGACTGAAAACAACAGAAACAGTTCTGTCTGGTGCAGACACACAAAGACTGAAAACAACAGAAACAGTTCTGTCTGGTGTAGACACACAAAGACTGAAAACAACAGAAACAGTTCTGTCTGGTGAGACACACAAAGACTGAAAACAACAGAAACAGTTCTGTCTGGTGTAGACACACAAAGACTGAAAAACAACAGAAACAGTTCTGTCTGGTGTAGACACACAAAGACTGAAAACAACAGAAACAGTTCTGTCTGGTGTAGACACACAAAGACTGAAAACAACAGAAACAGTTCTGTCTGGTGCAGACACACAAAGACTGAAAACAACAGAAACAGTTCTGTCTTGTGTAGACACACAAAGACTGAAAACAACAGAAACAGTTCTGTCTGGTTCAGACACACAAAGACTGAAAACACAGAAAACAGTTCTGTCTGGTGTAGACACACAAAGACTGAAAAACAGAAACAGTTCTGTCTGGTGCAGACACACAAAGACTGAAAACAACAGAAACAGTTCTGTCTGGTGTAGAACACAAAGACTGAAAACAACAGAAACAGTTCTGTCTGGTGGAGAACACAAAGACTGAAAACAACAGAAACAGTTCTGTCTGGTGTAGACACACAAAGACTGAAAAAACAGAAACAGTTCTGTCTGGTGCAGTAATTTAATGGGCCTGGAGTCCATCCCCAATCACCCAGTAGAGTCACACAGAACATGGATGAGACATCAAGCAGATCTAGGGAGACTCTCTAGGAAAATGACCCAGTGTTCTGAGCCAGAATGGATGGCAGTTTAGTAGTGGATATGGGGCACTAAGAATTATACTAGAACAGCAGGATTTTATGACAATATTTTTTATTTAAGCAATATGTTAATCCTGTTATTGATAAAACAATTTTGGGGTCTTTAAAAATTCTGCCATATCACAATCAATCTGACTTGTGTTCATGGTTATATCAACTGACAAGTAAGTGGATTAGGTTGTACATTTCATTAAATGTTACATTAACACACTCCGACTCACACAGAGGTGATTAACGACCTGAAGGACGTCACGAGAGTCACACGCACACTCACACATACACACACCTGCCCCCTCTGAGCATCCCAGTTTCCTTCCTTCGCGTGCCACCGCCAAAGGGGAAGTGGGGGAGAGGTGGATTGAGGGAGGGAGAGAGGGGGGTGGAAGAGGGGAGGGGGAGCGTAAGGTCCCACTGCTATAGTCATCTGGCTGTTGTAGAGCTGTTCATCATCGCTTCCCCTGTGACTGTTGACTGTAGACTCCACCACAGTGGAGATAGAGATCTGTGATTGAGGCAGCTCATAGAGAGAGTCCTTCCTCCTGTGTAGTCCAGATGTGACAGCCAGACCGTCCCAGCCCCCCACCATGGGGACCTCCAGGGCCTGGTGAGGCCTACTAACAGAACACCCCAGCCCACAGACAGCAGCTGCTCACTGGTCCTCAGCTCTACCGCTCTGCCCTGCTCTCACCCCAGATGCGTTAGCAACACACACCGCTCTTTGTTTACACATAGTCGTTTGTTTAATATTGTGTTTGTTTGCTCATTGTTTTGTTTACGTGTTTCTTTTGTTGGTCTCCCGTGACAGTCAATTGGCAACATTTTGCTTGGTTGTCATTTCGTATATTTTCTGAAAATATACGAACTGAAAATGGCCTCCTGAGGTATGTTTTGCATGTTAGAGAACTTCACAAACAAAGTATTTTTCATAGATTTATTAAGGATTTCCCTAATTAGCTTGACGTTTTAACCTTAGGTTGACAACAGCACTTAACTGAACATGGTAACAATTCTCTGAGTGAATTCCACAGTGGGTCTTTGCTCATCGACTCAGTCTTGGTGAGAGAGTCCCAAAGTTCCATCCATTATGAATGAACCAGGGAGGGAGAGAAGTGAATCGAAGTGTAACTGAAGAAGCCCAGACGGAGTACCTCATGTCACTGAACACTTGACTGAGACTAGGGACAGGATTGCTTCAGTAATGCCTAACACAGACCACTGAAGGAGCTAAGATTTCCCCTCTCCTTTGTTCTGTGGGGGAGATGGAGAAAGAATGTGTGTGAGAGGGAGAGAAAAGAAGAGTGTGTGTGTTAATATATGTGTATTATTGTGTATGCACACACTCAGAGGAAGAGACATCCAGTGCATTGTTACCACTAATTACCCACCGGCTGCCCATATTATCAGTGTGTGTGCAGGACCACAACGGTTCCTGGCTTTCTTCTCTCCTTCTGTGATAACCTGTCCCAACCCCAAAAGATTACTCCAAGGTCCAGGGGGAACCAGCCAGCTCCACAGCCCCAGGAGAGGAGGGGGGAGCTGGGCACAGGCATCCTGAGGACTGGGCCCTTTACGAAAGGGAAGTTACAAGTGAACAAACAAAGGGGTCTGCAGCCAGGAAGCGTTAATCACTGCCAGTAGCATTAGAGTAATGAGGCCTGATGAACGCACGCTTCAGATGAGGGGGTTGGTGGGGGCTTTCCTCAGAGATGAGGTCTGATAAGACACACACACACCTTCTTCCCCCTTCCTCCACTGTTTCTGCCACTGTCCTAGCTTCTCTCAGGGGTACATTAATGACAGATTATTTTTTTCTCCCCTCTCTCTTTATTTCAATGTTTTCTTCCTGAGATTAGCAGGGCATTGTTTGGATGAGTGCACTGTTGTTTTAAAGGAGATGCAATGGTGACCACTGTCAATGGATATTGCCAAATATATATTCTACCGTTCAAAAGTTTGGGGTCACTTAGAAATGCTCATGTTTTTGAAATAAAAGCTTTTTTTTGTCCATTAAAATAGCATCAAATTGATATACGGTGTAGAAATTATTAACTCAAATCAAATCAAATTGATTTGTCACATACACATGGTTAGCAGATGTTAATGCGAGTGTAGCGAAATGCTTGTGCTTCTAGTTCCGACAATGCAGTAATAACCAATGAGTAATCTAACCTAACAATTCCAAAACTACTACCTTATACACACAAGTGTAAAGGGATAAAGAATATGTACATAAAGATATGAATGAGTGATGGTACAGAACGGCATAGGGAAGATGCAGTAGATGGTATCGAGTACAGCATATACATATGAGATATAAGATAATATGAGATAATGTAGGGTATGTAAACAAAGTGGCATAGTTTAAAGTGGCTAGTGATACATGTATTACATAAAGATGCAGTAGATGATATAGAGTACAGTGTACAGGTGCTTAGTGAGATGCCATGGTGCTTAGTGAGATCCCATGGTGCTTAGTGAGATGCCATGGTGCTTAGTGAGATCCCATGGTGCTTAGTGAGATCCCATGGTGCTTAGTGAGATCCCATGGTGCTTAGTGAGATGCCATTGTGCTTAGTGAGATCCCATGGTGCTTAGTGAGATCCCATGGTGCTTAGTGAGATCCCATGGTGCTTAGTGAGATCCCATGGTGCTTAGTGAGATGCCATGGTGCTTATTGAGATCCCATGGTGCTTAGTGAGATGCCATGGTGCTTAGTGAGATCCCATTGTGCTTAGTGAGATGCCATGGTGCTTAGTGAGATCCCATGGTGCTTAGTGAGATCCCATGGTGCTTATAGAGATGCCATGGTGCTTAGTGAGATCCCATGGTGCTTAGTGAGATGCCATGGTGCTTAGTGAGATCCCATTGTGCTTAGTGAGATGCCATGGTGCTTAGTGAGATCCCATGGTGCTTAGTGAGATCCCATGGTGCTTAGTGAGATGCCATGGTGCTTAGTGAGATCCCATGGTGCTTAGTGAGATCCCATGGTGCTTAGTGAGATGCCATGGTGCTTAGTGAGATCCCATGGTGCTTAGTGAGATCCCATGGTGCTTAGTGAGATCCCATGGTGCTTAGTGAGATGCCATGGTGCTTATTGAGATCCCATGGTGCTTAGTGAGATCCCATGGTGCTTAGTGAGATGCCATGGTGCTTAGTGAGATCCCATGGTGCTTAGTGAGATCCCATGGTGCTTAGTGAGATGCCATGGTGCTTAGTGAGATCCCATTGTGCTTAGTGAACTCTACAGTGGCCATCACTACCTAGGGACTGCCTATTGTACTCTCTCCTTTTTATGGATCTCATAGCTTTTTACTACACACTTCAGAAACGAATCACCCCAGAGTACCATACAACACAGTTACCAACATCTGCTGAACTGCTCTGGACATACACTGGGATCTGGGGCGAATGCAGCGTTCGTATTAACACACTTTTGGATGCTTCAAGTGTCATCAAGCAAATCACGACCAAATCACTTGACTGTAAGTCATTGAAACAGTTTGTTATTGGTTTGTTATTGCTCGTTGACTTTACAGCACTTGTGTATGCTATTGTTGTCAGGGCTAAACTGATAGTGATATAGTTTATCTTCACAGAGCCATTTACTAACTGTCTGTGTTGGTGAGACTCCTGTCTTCCTGCATAATATTTCTAGCAGGTCCCAGTTTTAGAGCTCTCATGTGGGCCTTTAAATGGGTGCTCAGAGTACAGTGTTAGCTCCCCTTCTATCTTCTCTCTCTCTCTCTCTTCCTTCCTGTCCGCTGTCATTCTCAACGGATGATTTACACCTCACATAAGTGTGCAGGAACCTGAGATTTTAGAGGAAGTCATGAAAAGAAGAAAACCAAGCAAAGGATAGGGAAAGGGAGAAATAGTCCAGAGAGAGAGAGAGATAGAGAAAGAAGGTAATTATTCCAGTCAGGTTCTGGTGAGGCGAGGAGGCTCCGGCTGCTGCTGCTGCTGCTCAACCTGCCGCCTGTCTCCTTCCCTTTTGTCCCCACTTCCTGTCAGGTGACCTTTGAACTGCCGGCGGTGGGTACTCCTCCCTGCGGTTGGTTCCCCTAATTGGAGTCAGGATGCAGATGCCACGGCAGCTTGAGACAGGCAGACGCAGCACACTTCCACTGGGACTGAACCAACTCAGAGGCAGAGAGAGGGGAGAAGGAGAGTATAGGGGTTCTCCAAGCTTTCATATGAAAATGTATACAACTTATAAATCCACAGCATATTTTTGAGCCATTTGATTGAGTTATCTCACAAATCGGGCAAAGGTCCATTCTCCTGTGGCTATAGCGAGGTGTCAGTCACTTGCATGAAACAATGACAATTTGACTCCCTAAGTCAGTAACGAAGGAGTGGTGAGGTATTTAGTAAAAGTAGATAAAGCCTTACCTTAAATAACCTGTCCTCATATACTTGGCCTCATAGAACCCCTCTTGTCCATGCTTCCCTCTACCATTGAGCTAGCTGGGCCCGGCACACCAAAACCCCAAACGGCAGGGTACCTTATCAAAATGAAGAGAGGGTCTACTGCTCCACCGTGCCCTATAAATCCATTACCCACGCTCCCTATCATTCAACCCACTCAGTCCCTCACTGAGACTAGAGTTTAAAAGCATATTAGCCATTAGCCGCGCAGGCACCGACCAGCCATTCTCATTGTTTAGTCCTGTTTTCCTTTGTAGATAAGTGGTGTGGCTGGACAGGCAGTTGTTGTTGTTGGACAGTGCATGGTGGTCATTAAGGATGCTTGTGGCTGTGTTTGAACAAAAGGGTTGAACTGGCTTGTTGGACATAATGACTTTGCAGATGAACATGGTATACTATACCTGATGGTATATTTGATTTGATGGCCTGATGGTCTGTTGTCCGGGCCTCTGGCAGTCTCTATGGGGGTGCCACAGGGTTCAATTCTTGGGCCGACTCTCTTCTCTGTATACATCAATGATGTTGATCTTGCTGCTGGTGAGTCTATGATCCACCTCTACGCAGATGACACCATTCTGTATACTTCTGGCCATTCTTTGGACACTGTGTTAACAACCCTCCCGACGAGCTTCAATGCCATACAGCTCTCCTTCCATGGCCTCCAACTGCTCTTAAATACAAGTAAAACTAAATGCAGGCTTTTCAACCAATCACTGCCTGCACTTGCCCGCCCGTCCAACATCACTACTCTGGACGGTTCTGACTTAGAATATGTGGACAACTACAAATACCTAGGTGTCTGGTTAGACTGTAAACTCTCCTTCCAGACTCACATCAAACATCTCCAATCCAAAGTTAAATCTAGAATTGGCTTCCTATTTCACAACAAAGCCTCCTTCACTCATGCTGCCAAACATACTCTCGTAAAACTGACCATCCTACCGATCCTCGACTTCGGCGATGTCATCTACAAAATAGCCTCCAATACCCTACTCAATAAATTGGATGCAGTCTATCACAGTGCCATCCGTTTTGTCACCAAAGCCCCATATAATACACACCACTGCGACCTGTACGCTCTCGTTGGCTGGCCCTCGCTTCATACTCGTCGCCAAACTCACTGGCTCAAGGTCATCTACAAGACCCTGCTAGGTAATGTCCCCCCTTATCTTAGCTCGCTGGTCACCATGGCAGCACCCACCTGTAGCACGCGCTCCAGAAGGTATATCTCTCTGGTCACCCCCAAAACCAATTCCTCCTTTGGCCGCCTCTCCTTCCAGTTCTCTGCTGCCAATGACTGGAACGAACTACAAAAATGTCTGAAACTGGAAACACTTATCTCCCTCACTAGCTTTAAGCACCAGCTGTCAGAGCAGCTCACAGATTACTGCACCTGTATATAGCCCATCTATAATTTAGCCCAAACAACTACCTCTTCCCCTACTGTATTTATTTATTTTGCTATTTTGCACCCCAGTATCTCTACTTGCACATTATCATCTGCACATCTATCACTCCAGTGTTAATGCTAAATTGTAATTATTTCACCACTATAGGCTATTTATTGCCTTACCTCCCCAATCGTACTACATTTGCACACACTGTATATAGATTTTTCTATTGTGTTATTGACTGTATGTTTGTTTATCCCAAGTGTAACTCTGTGTTGTTGTTTGTGTCGAACTGCTTTGCTTTATCTTGGCCAGGTCGCAGTTGTAAATGGGAACGTGCTCTCAACTGGCCTACCTGGTTAAATAAAGGTGTTCTCAACTGGCCTACCTGGTTAAATAAAGGTGTTCTCAACTGGCCTACCTGGTTAAATAAAGGTGTTCTCAACTGGCCTACCTGGTTAAATAAAGGTGAAAAAATCAAATAAAAATGCTGTACCCAAAACAGTCACACTATTCTTGATGAACATTTAGAAGTACTTTCTCAGAAGTTTTGTAGACGTGCTGTGAGTGCTGTGACAACAATTTACTTTGACCTGCAATCTGAAATGAGTTGTCTGATCTAGTGTAACATTTATGAATCAAACCAACTCCAGCACAGTCCATAGAGAAACACCAGGGGGGTTTAAACCACTGACCACACATGATTAAGTGTTTGCATTTGATGTGTGGAGTGATTTTGATACAATCTTGACCACATGCAAACAGCACCATTTTGAGGTCATACCATACTTCAAGACAGGAACACCTGTAAGGAGGTTGATAGAAAGACAGGAGCTAATCTTGTGCAACACACACCTACACCCAAGCACACACACTCACACAAATACACACAAACACACATACACACACCAACCAACACACAAACACACAGCGACACCTAGCCTAGCCTATTATTGTAGGGAGCAAGCAGTATACTGTGACTTTTAGACAACAAACAGACCATTCAGAATGAGAGGAGTCCTCTTTATGTTTCCTCCTTGTTGTCAGTTGCTAGTATAGGATCCTGAGCTTTGAGTGACTTTAAGGCCCAACTGTCTAAGGGAGCATTCATGTGAGCGTGTGTGTGTGTGTGTGTGTGTGTGCTTGGCAGTTTGTGCATGTGTGTTGACTTTGCCTCAGTCTATCGACAAGGCCAACCAATCATCAACAATCACATTATGTCATCCTTATAATTTACTAAATTACCATGTACTTTGTATACATGTTTATATTTACATATACAAATCCTGTATATCCTTCTTTACTGAGTGCTAAACCGGTGTGCATGGACACCATTGGGATTGTCAGAAGAAAGACCCCTGCTTCTTTCAGTACAACCAATACCATTACAACCATTACCTACCTGACATTACCTACAATCATTACCTACAACCTACCTGACACCCTAGACCCACTCCAATTTTCTTACCTCACCAATAGGTCTACAGACTTCGGAATTGCAATCACACTGCCCTAACCCATCTGGACAAGAGGAATAGCTATGTAAGAATGCTGCTCATCGACTACAGCTCAGCATTTAACACCATAGTACCCTCCAAACTCGTCATCAAGCTCAAGACACTGGGTCTCGACCCCGCCCTGTGCAACTGGGTCCTGGACTTCCTGACGGGCCGCCCCCAGGTGGTGAGGGTAGGATACAACATCTCCACCCCGCTGATCCTCAGCACTGGGGCCCCACAAAGGTGCGTTCTGAGCCCTCTCCTGTACTCCCTGTTCACACATGAGTGTGTGGCCATGCACGCCTCCAACTCAATCATCAAGTTTGCAGATGACACTAGGCTTGATTACCAACAACGACGAGACGGCGTTGTTGAGGTGAGGGCCCTCGGAGTGTGGTGGACTTCAGGAGACAGCAGAAGGAGCAGCCCCCTATCCACATCGACGGGACAGTAGTGGAGAAGGTGGAAAGTTTTAAGTTCCTCTGCGTACACATCACGGACAAAGAATGGCAGCAGCGCCTCTTCAACCTCAGGAGGCTGAAGAAATTTGTCTTGTCATCAAAAACATTCACAAAATTTTACATATGCACAATCGAGAGCATCCTGTCGGGCTGTATCACCGCCTGGTACGGAAACTGCTCCCCCCACAACTGTAAGGCTCTCCAGAGGGTAGTGAGGAATGCACAATGCATCACCGGGGGCAAACTACCTGCCCTCCAGGACACCTACACCACCCGATGTCACAGGAAGGCCAAAAAGATCATCAAGAACAACAACCACCCGAGCCACTGCCTGTTCACACCGTTATCATCCAGAAGGCGAGGACAGTACAGGTGCATCAAAGCTAGGACCGAGAGACTGAAAAACTGCTTCTATCTCAAGGCCATCAGACTGTTAAACAGCCACCACTAACATTGAGTGGCTGCTGCCAACATACTGACTCATCTCTAGCCACTTTAATAATAGAAAATTGGATGTAGTAAATGTATCACTAGTTACTTTAAACAATGTCACTTTATATCATGTTTACATACCCTACATTACTCATCTCATATGTATATACTGTACTCTATACTATCTACTGCATCTTCCCTATGCTGTTCGGCCATCACTCATCCATATATTTTTATGTACATATTCTTATTCATTCCTTTACACTTGTGTGTATAAGGTAGTTGTTGTGAAATTGTTAGGTTAGATTACTCGTTGGATATTACTGCAAGGTCGGAACTAGAAGCACAAGCATTTCGCTACTCTCGCATTAACATCTGCTAACCATGTGTATGTGACAAATAACATTTGATTTGATTTGATTTACATGGTTAATGATATAGAGGGTTATTTATGACAATACTAAGATGCCTCCCTATTCATAGGCCATTCATTGTTTCTTTTAAAGACTCTCAGAAAGCATGGCTTTACAGGCCCAGTTCCTCATTATTGCCTTAGATTGCTTGAGTTTTCAATTTCCTCTCGCAGCGTTCAGGGGTTTATCTGTTTCCTGAGGGGTACGGAATGGAGGAATGGAGTGAGGGAGAGAGCAATACTGGAGGAGAGAAGAGGAGATACAATGAGTAGAGGAAGAGAGAGACAGAGAGAGAGAGAAAGAGAGTGTGTGGGTGTGTGAATGAGGGGCAGACTATTGACAGTCTCTGGCATGATTTAATTAGTTAGCTTTTGTTTCTGTGACAGAGATGTTTTGTCTTGGAGGAGACACACAGGCAGGTGTGTGTGTGTGTGTATAGAGGGACTCAAGGGGAGGCGTGTGTGTGTGGGGTGACTCTATTGTTCGCTCAGACCAGGCCTGTTATTAGGTTGCTCTCAGTTTCCAAGCTTTGATTCGGATCTGGCATGAACACTGTGTGTGTATGTGAGTGTGTGTGTTGTGTGTCTGTGTGCGTGAGATAGAGTTTGTACAGCTCAGGTAGTGCTAGGCCCAGTGTACGGTGCACAGACGGCCCATACATCACATCTTCTTTACAGCGTTTCCCCGTGACTCATTTGCATGTCATTACAGCTTTGTTTTATAAGTGAGTGGCTATTAAGGAAGCTGCTCCATAAAATCCCTGTTAAAATGGAGGAGCAATACAGACTTTAAAAAGCCAAGAGCCTCCTCTCCTCACTCTCCCACCTTACGTGCCTGTTGAGGGAAAGAGAGATTGAGGGAGAGAGAGAAAGAGAGGGAGGGACGTTTTACACCCTTTCTAAAGCCAGCTGTCCTTTCCTGTGGGGCTCACACATCTGTCAGGTTTGTTAATGACAGCAAAATTCATGCGATTCCATTTCTCTTCCCTCTTTCCCCCCTCTCCTCCCTCTCTATCTCCCATCCCTCCTCCCTCTCTACACATCTGGAGCTGGCTGTCAGGGCCCTGGTGTTTTCCCCATCTGTGAGAAAGCAACAAAGCATAGCAGCCGCTCCAGCAGCTCCAGCAGCTCCAGGACAGGCACGGCTCTCACAAAGGCTGAGCCCAGGAGAGGAGAGGGGGGCCTGGGTAGGAGCGTGGCTAGGCTGGCCCTCCAGACCAATGGGGTCAAGAATGATATGGGAATATGCTATATGCTAGTGTGTGTGTGTGTGTGTGTGTGTGTGTGTGTGTGTGTGTGTGTGTGTGTGTGTGTGTGTGTGTGTGTGTGTGTGTGTGTGTGTGTGTGTGTGTGTGTGTGTGTGTGTGTGTGTGTGTGTGTGTGTGTGTGTGTGTGTGTGTGTGTGTGGTCTGTGTCTGTGTGTGTGTCTGTGTCTGTGTCTGTGTCTGTGTGCGTTTATATATTTCTATCAGGTGAAACCCCTGTGCTTGTTCCATGCCAATCATCCGTCTGTCAGACCTGGTTTTGACCGATAAGGGTTAGGTGTTGTTCTGGTAGTGAACACAACATGGACCTGAGATTAAAACCATGTGTTCCACATCTGTATGTGCTTACCAGGTCGTGGCAACAAAAATAAAATCCAGGAAAATGCCCCAGAATTCACTAGAGAAACATTGGCATGGCAAACAATCATAACAACCAGGAGTGAAACATGACAGAACAGCAGGCAGGCAATGAGTTTAGGCCAGAATAGAGGTGTGGAGAGTTTAACTGTGCTCATTTTGACTAGAGGAAGGAACAGAGTAATCATTGCCATTATGAAGCAATATGGGACTGATTTGATATTATTCTGCCCTCATCATCTATTGTCTTAAATACATGGTATGTAGCTAGTGGTGAAATGTCCCTGCTGGTCTAGGACATCTTTCCCCGTCTTGTCAAACACAGCCAGCAGGTTGGTTATTGACAGAACCTTTTGCACTGGTTTCCTATTTGAGGCACAAAGGGCAGTTTGTTGATTACATTTCCTTAAATCCTATCACCTTTTTAGGCTATTAAATTGAGTTAAAGGTAGGCCGGTGGTTTAGCCTTTTCCCTCTTCACATCTCTCATTTCTCATCTCTCTCTCCCTCTCCCTCTCATTTCTCATCTCTCTCTCTCTCTCTTCCTCTCATTTCTCATCTCTCTCTCTCTCTCTTCCTCTCATTTCTCATCTCTCTCTCCCTCTCTTATTCCGTATCTCTCTCTCTCTCATTTCTCATCTCTCATTTCTCATCTCTCCCTCTCATTTCTCATCTCTCCCTCTCATTTCTCATCTCTCCCTCTCCCTCTCATTACTCATCTCTCCCTCTCATTTATCATCTCTCCCTCTCCCTCTCATTTCTCAACGCTCCCTCTCATTTCTCATCTCTCCCTCTCATTTCTCATCTCTCCCTGTCATTACTCATCTCTCCCTCTCATTTCTCATCTCTCCCTCTCCCTCTCATTTCTCAACGCTCCCTCTCATTTCTCATCTCTCCCTCTCCCTCTCATTACTCATCTCTCCCTCTCCCTCTCATTACTCATCTCTCCCTCTCCCTCTCATTTCTCATCTCTCCCTCTCCCTCTCATTTCTCATCTCTCCCTCTCCCTCTCATTTCTCATCTCTCCCTCTCCCTCTCATTTCTCATCTCCCCTCTCCCTCTCATTTCTCATCTCTCCCTCTCCCTCTCATTTCACATCTCTCTCTCTCTCTTATTTCACATCTCTCTCTCTCTCATTTCTCATCTCTCTCTCTCTCATTTCTCATCTCTATCTCTCTCCCTCTCTCATTTCTCTCTCTCTCTCAATTCAATTCAATGCAATTCAAGGGGCTTTATTGGCGTGGGAAACACGAGTTAACATTGCCAAAGCAAGTGAGGTAGATCTCTCTCATTGTGCATCTCTCCCTCTCTCTCTCTCTCTCTCGCTCTCTCTCTCTCTCTCTCTCTCTCTCTCTCTCTCTCTCCCTCTCTCATTTTGCATCTCTCTCTCTCTCTCTCTCTCTCTCTCTCTCTCTCTCTCTCTCTCTCTCTCTCTCTATCTCTCTCTCCCTCTCTCATTTTGCATCTCTCTCTCAATTCAATTCAATTCAAGGGGCTTTACTGGCATGGGAAACATATGTTAACATTGCCAAAGCAAGTGAAGTAGATAATATACAAAAGTGATTAAATGAACAGTAAACATTACACTCACAGAAGTTACAAAAGAATAAAGACATTATATTATATTATGTACAGTATACATACAGTATTGTAACGATGTACAAATCTCTCTCTCTCCCTCTCTTATTCCGCATCTCTCTCTCTCTGTCTCTCTCTCTCTCTCTCTCTCTCTATATATATATATATATATATATATATCTCCTCTATTTCTGAATATCTCATTTCATTTCTGTCCAGCTGATAGTCAGGCAGGGAAGGTCGTACAATAACATGGACCTTTGCTGGCCATCCCCTTTATCCTTTCTTACAGTTTGTCCTTCTCTCTCCCTGTCTGCTCTAGCCCTTTCTCTTCCTCCCGTTCCTCGTCCTCCTTCACCTCCTCGTAGTCCTCTTCCTCCTCCTTCTTTTCTTTCTTCTCTTCCTCTTCTACCTTCTCTTCCCCTCTCTCAGTCCTGCCTTCCTAACACTGTTTCTCCTTTCATTTTCTCTCACTCTCCCTCTCCTCTGCCCCCACCTCTTTCCCTCTCCCTCTCCCTTCCTCCCTCTCTCCTGGACATGACAGTGCGGGGGGATAAGGGAAGAGTAATTATGGTTCAGCGAGGCTGCCAGGTGTGATAAATGACTAATAAGGGGAGCCGAGCCCTGGCTCCTCTAAGGAGGACTATTACAGTCTTATCAGCAGAGGGGCTAAGGCTCTCAGCCTGGCCTGGGACAGAGGGCCTTGTAGCGCACAGCGCCCCTCTCCTAACCCTCTGACCCCACACTACCCCTCCCCCGCACATCCTCAGTCAAGCCCACCCCAGAGAGGCGCTTCAGTTTTAACACTTTATGTGCTGTTGTTTAGACAGGCCTCTGGATCGACTGTTCCTGGCTCCTGCTGAAAAGGTATTTTCTGGGCCACTGCTGAGGGACTGAGCGGGAGAATTACAGGAGGTATGGCTTGGTTGGCGACACTTTATTTCAGTGATTTGTCCCATTTCATCATTTTGGAGTGTGAGCTCACCTTTGGTGGCATAGTTCCTGTAAATTCAGGTATTGCTACTGTATAACCCATTCAGACTAACTCTATCTCTCATAAGATACAGAGCACCACAGACTGTGGTGCACACACACTGAGGCACACGGCGAGTGTGTGGCGGTGGTGGGGTCTCTGGCGTGTGATGGTCTGTTGGTTAATGTCTCCTACTGTATGTGTGTCAGGAGGTCAGTGTTGCCCTCAGGAAAGTCTCAGGAAATACTGGGTTGGATGTCTTAGCCAGGCCAGGAGGGTATAAGTCCAATATATAGATGCCACTTTCTATGACCAGCAATTGAACCAGGGCCAAGACATAGCAGGTGTATACTGTGTGTGCGTACGTGCATGTGGGTGTAAAGGTGCTTGTATGCTTATTTGTGTGCATATGCGCATATGTGTGTGTGTGTGTGTATGGTGTGTGTGTGTGTGTGTGTGTGTGTGTGTGCATTCTCGCGTATGTGTGCTTCCCTGTGGGAGAACCAAGTAGTTACTGTTTCCCTCCACGCTAGTGAGTTTAATTCTGATAGATAGTGAGACCTCCCTCTGTGGCATAAGTACCTTCAACAAAGCATCACTAACATGTTTATTGGCTTTTAAAGGCTTCTTTTCCCCACAAGTATATAAAGTGTAAGCTACGGTGCATGAGGCTGTTGCTTAGAAGTGACCTATATTTTCCACACTTTGGTTATCATGCATCTATGGCAATTGCTGCATGGAATAACATTCATTTTCCCCTCACTTTGGTCAATCAAATTAAATCACTGTTTCTAATGTTGAAGTTGTGTCTCGCATTTCTTATAGGAGATTTAAGAGATATAGGAGAACCATTGTGGGTAGAAAATGAGGCCATTTCTTCCTGCAAACAACAGTCAAGTCAGCTCATGTACTATCCTCTCTGCGTCTTTCCTCTTAAAGTTTAAGTAGAGTGCAACATATTTAAATCAACTGGCTCGAAATCATGTTTTTTAAATGACTAAATGATCTGTTCCTCCCAGCAGGCTGTCCACATGAACACCCCATAAGCATATCTCAATTTGAATCTACTGCATTATTCCCTGTGGTAAACAGTAGATGTCGATTCCACTTTCTCTGCTTCTGACTCCGAGACAGCCATTTTGAACACAAACTCCATTTAAGAAAATCTATCCGTACTGAATGGCCGTTAAGGGTCTATTTTAACTGAGCACAATGCATATATTCATACTGGTGGTGGCATGATATCACGCCTGGTTTGAATGGAGACTTGCAGCCAGTGTTATCTGATGGAAGTGTGTCTATGTTAAGCCATGGTGCTAATAGATAGTAAGGGATTGTGGTGTACATTTTCCAAGTATGACGCACGGCAGACTTTTCCTTGTGTCCACCCCCAAACCGCCACTCCCTCCCCCTCCAACCGCCAACACAGTGGAGAACTTCAAATCCAGACAAGTGTCTTCTCTATTACAATTCAAACAGCGGGGGCTGTCTCCTCCTGATGTCATAGCCATATTTCCCCCATTACTAAGTGTCCCTCTTTCTCTCCATACCATGTGTCAACATACCAAGATAGGAACCTCTACCAAGGGACCTTTGTAATACTGTATTCCAGAAAGCCAAAATCCTCGAGCTAAAGTATGTATTTGTCATCATTCATAAACTGTAAAATGGACAAATTTAACACTTTGATTTTACCGCTGTTGATAAAACATTATGGTTTCCCCAAGTGACATCCTTCTTCCCTCTAATCCCTCTGCAATACATGTAGACAATGAGTCAAACACACACAAACACACATGCACACACACACACACACACACACACACACACACACACTCTCTCTCTCTCTCTCTCTCTCTCTCTCTCTCTCTCTCTCACTGTACATAGTGAAAACAAGCTCAGGAATTTGTAGCGAATGAGCCCTTAAAAGTAATGGATGGTGTGTGGTGCTCTGCGCTAAGGGTAGCCTTGGTGACTGAGAGCCTATTGAACACAGAGCAGTGTGTGTGTGTATGTGTGTATGTGTGTGTGTGTTGAGAGATCTTAGAGTACCATCATTCATTTCAACAAGATTGTGTCATAGAACCTTCCCCCATTCCCTGATGTATACAGTAAATGGTTTGATACAGTGGTGTGAATCCTAATATATCCTGCTCTTCTATTGGCCTACCCATCCCTTCACACTCATCCAGTCTTGCTTAAGGTGAGATGGAGGGGCTGATAAGTCACAGGCAAAATCACCCACTGTTTTCTAAGAAAACCTGTTAGGATTCACCTAAGAAAAGTCTCCAAATAAGTGTGTCACTGTCCGTTGCCTAGCTGGCTTATACACAAGTGGTGGTTCCATGAGTCGTAGGAGAGAATAGATCAATCCATTAAAGGGATTCACACTCATTCAAACAACACTGGTTACTGTAATGACAGTTACATAATCAAACATTTACCCATTAATGAACATCCCTTAGGAGGTAACACAGAAATAACACATTTGTAACGTGAAACACAGACATTTCCCAGCACGTCTGTGGTCATGTCCTTTAATTGAGGTTGTATTCTGAAAGGGACCTTTGGAAGAGTTTGAGCCTGCTGAAATCAGGTGAAGTCGCCAGCTTCCTCGTCTGTTAGCCTGACCTTGACGTTGAGATAATGAACCTGGGTGATAGCATCAGCCCAGCTCTCTGAATCTCAAGTGAGGGCTTTATGTCCCCAGAATGGCAGGTCAAACCTGGCTTTGTACCAGCGACTTTGGACTAGAGCAGACAATACTGTACAGCCACCTCTTTGGTGCTTGGGAGCACTGCATTTACACTTCAATGTTGCTGTTTATAATCTCTGCCTGTCCTGTCTCTGTGTCTGTCTCAGTCCCAGTTTTTGTCCGACTCTCCCTTTCTCTTTGTATCTCTCCATCTTTCTCATTATCTCTCACAGTGTGTGTTTTTCTCTCCGCATCATCTCCCTCTCTCTTCTCTTTTTCTCCATGAGTGACTTCATTGGCCCTTCAGTTGACATCTCCTGCCTGAGTGCCTTGGCCTTGTTCGTGTGACAGACTCATTTTCAGCCTAGCGTCAAACGACTGGCAGTTTAATCTCTCAGCTGGAGAATACAGGGACGTGGGCGGTGTGTGTCTATGTGTGAGTGGCAGAGAGTATCGTATCATATCTTTATTTACTTACCAGAGGTTGAACAGGCTTGGGAGCATCTGATCGAGGGTGTTTTTATATGGCTAACTATGCTACGCCACGTAAAGAAAATGGCAGGGGCTTCTCTAAAACCCAGTTTACAGGTTAGTTAAACACTCTTTTCCTACCTGAGCAGCTCAAGCATAAGATGGAGGACATAAACCAAATACTTCGGCTTCCTCTCCAAGCGAATGTTTTCAGTGCAAACGAACAACGGAAAATGTTAAACATTACCCCCCTCTCCTCCTCCCCCTCCACCATCTTAAACCCGGGGCTAATTCATAGGCCCATTGATTACCCCGGGGAATTCTTTTATCTCCCCCCATTTCATTCCTGAAACACGCGGCAGACATTTTAATGGCTGCACTTTCATCATCTGTCAGATATTTAAATGTGGAAACGTATGTGTGTGTGTGTGTGTGTGTGTGTGTGTGTGTGTGTGACTGCCGAGGCCTTCGGCGATCACTGCATGTCAATCTTTAATGCCCAGAGATATGGACGAGGCTTTGACCCCTCACTCTGTCGTCTCGACTCTCCCTCACATAAATTGACCTCCTGATAATCATTTCCTGGGTCTATCTGCAGTAACGAGTGTTCCATAGCACTCTGCTCTCACGTGACCCATAGAGATCCATTAGAGGTTGAGGAATTGACCCCGTCGTTGCAGTCCCATGGACCGTGGAGCATGAAGCTTCCCCCTCCTGACATAATGTGCTGCCGTTAGACTGTCATGGCAGGTGAATTTCACTCAAGCTGTTATGACCATGAGCGTCACTGGAATGGCATGTAATAGAATGGACAACCAGTGGTCTAATGGTTATTACTAGAGTAGCTCATTCACTATCCCTGCTGCTTCTCTGGGTTAGAGGTTGTAGCTATGACTGAAGAGACAGAGAGAGACAGACAGATGCATCGAGACCAGTAGAGGCTGGTCGGAGGAGGAGCTATAGGAGGACGGGCTCATTGTATTGGCTCAACTGGAATAAATGGAACGGAGTCAAACATGTGGTTTCCATATGTTTGATACAGCTACATGAACTACATTCCAGCCATTACCATGAGCCCATCCTCCTAGTGCTCCTACCACCAGCCTCCACTGACACACATCTTTCCAAACAGCCCATGTAGCAGCTGCTATGTGTCTGACGTGAACATTACAGTATGGGATAGAAACATTACGGTACTGAATAGAGGGAGTCCATAAGGCCTATAATATGTGTATCAGTAATTGCTACCTGTTTTTGGCACCAGCACCTTATTGTTCTGATGTCTTACTCTATTGTTTACTGTCGCTTGGCTGGTTGGCAAGGCCACGGTGCGGCCTCCTCTTTCCGTATTTGGGTGCACCGCAGCAGTGTTATACATATGGTCACACACCTGGTCCACAGCAGTGTCTGTTTACAGATGACCATACGCTTCCTACAGGGTTCAGCACCGGCCCCACTCATCCTTCCTACAGGGTTCAGCACCGGCCCCGCTCATCCTTCCTACGGGGTTCATCACTGGCCCCACTCATCCTTCCTACGGGGTTCAGCACCGGCCCCGCTCATCCTTCCTACAGGGTTCAGCTCCGGCCCCGCTCATCCTTCCTACAGGGTTGAGCAACGGCCCCGCTCATCCTTCCTACAGGGTTCAGCACCGGCCTCGCTCATCCTTCCTACAGGGTTCAGCACCGGCCCCGCTCATCCTTCCTACAGGGTTCAGCACCGGCCCCGCTCATCCTTCCTACAGGGTTCAGCACCGGCCCCGCTCATCCTTCCTACAGGGTTCAGCACCGGCCCGCTCATCCTTCCTACAGGGTTCAGCACCGGCCCCGCTCATCCTTCCTACAGGGTTCAGCACCGGCCCCGCTCATCCTTCCTACAGGGTTCAGCACCGGCCCCGCTCATCCTTCCTACAGGGTTCAGCACCGGCCCCGCTCATCCTTCCTACGGGGTTCATCACTGGCCCCACTCATCCTTCCTACGGGGTTCAGCACCGGCCCCGCTCATCCTTCCTACAGGGTTCAGCTCCGGCCCCGCTCATCCTTCCTACAGGGTTGAGCAACGGCCCCGCTCATCCTTCCTACAGGGTTCAGCACCGGCCTCGCTCATCCTTCCTACAGGGTTCAGCACCGGCCCCGCTCATCCTTCCTACAGGGTTCAGCACCGGCCCCGCTCATCCTTCCTACAGGGTTCAGCACCGGCCCCGCTCATCCTTCCTGCAGGGTTCAGCACCGGCCTCGCTCATCCTTCCTACAGGGTTCAGCATCTTCTCTGCCGTTCCATATCCCGATCTCCGCTTTCCTTTCATGTGCTTTATTTATTTTTATTCCTCTGCTTTACCCCATCTCTTCTTCTCTGTTCTCTAATTCTTTTCTATCATCTGCTTCGTTTTCTCTATCCAATCCTCTCTCTCCACTGGATGGCATTTGCCATGCTAATAGAAAGCATCTCTCTGGCAAATTACAACCAGAATATGCCTATGGCTTCCAATGTGTTCTGTCAGAGTGCTGGGAGAGTGGGATAAATCTGATTGGAGAGAAAACCCCTTGAACCTCCTGATCCCTCCTTCTCTCTCTAAGTGTGTACACCCAATTAGCTCAAGATGCAAATTGTGCTTGATTAGTTTCTTTAATCCTTTCAGGGGTAGTGGCCACACACCACCAGTCCTTAAATGAACGCCTAATCCTTCTGGGGGCACCTCTAATCTTTTCATATTAAAAGCTAAATAGTCAAATGTGAATATTGATCTAATTACACATGGATCACTCCTGTGCCGGCAGCAAATTAAATGTGCATTCCATTTTCTTGGATGCTGTTAGAGGCATTGAGAAAGCTACGAAATCCACTTGTAGTGATGAGGAATTCCATTAGAATATCATTGGGGGTTTTTCTCTCTCTTTTTGATGCATAAATAATCTATCTGATATCGTCCCTGCTCTGCATGTCAAAATGAATATGTATTCAAGAGGGCAAATGTAGAATACCTACATAGCATTTGAAAGAATGAGCAGCAAAGAAATCAAATCAAATCAAACTGTATTGGTCACATACACATGGTTAGCAGATGTTATTGCGAGTCTAGCGAAATGCTTGTGCTTCTAGTTCCGACAGTGCAGTAATATCTAACAGTAATCTAACAAGGCAGTGCTCAAGGAGACAAGGCAGTGCTCAAGTGTCTGTCATTTTATTTCACTATACAGTCTGTCCCTCAGATCTATTGAGATTGGAGATGCCTGCTGTCCCCAGTAAGGGGAGGTCAAGTGCTCTGGCCAGAAGGGTTAGAGGTTAGGGTGAGTCAGTGGTTAGGGAGAAGCAAATCTCTCTGACATCCTTCACATAGTGTGACTCAGTCTTTGCATCACTATTCAGCGATGCAACCTTTATATCAATAGACGTTATACTATGTTTACTATGATGACTCACAGACTGGACACTGTGCAAGGGTCCAGAGACCCAGAGAACTTTAAGAATACATGAATGTTACTATTTATAGGACTGTATGTACTTTGGAGGTACTCAAAGACCACACCACAGACCATGCTCTGTCACTCAACATGTCTAAAAAACAATAGTGGAACATAACATGTAAGCCAACCGAGTAGGATTTACCCAATGGACTGCAGTGCACTGAGCTGGAAATGCTCATTTGTTTTGCTTTTGCACTTACATTTTTGTGCTGATGTCAGGTTTCCAGGCACATATGGGGTTGGCTTATAGGAATTCCACAGCTGTATGTCTGAAAAAAGGAAACATTATCTAAATTTGTGAAGTAAAATATTGAAACACGGCTCAACCCTTGTCTTAGAACCTCCAGATCTCTGCAGGAAGGCTGAATACCTCATGTGCAGAGCTCATAAGAGATAAAGCTATCTCAAATAAACATTCTGTTAGAGATGAACTGATATGGGGGGGGCAGGTAGCCCAGTGGTTAGAGTGTAGTGCCAGTAACCAAAAGGTTGCTAAATCGAATCCCTGAGCTGACAAGGTAAAAATGTGTTGTTCCGCCCCTAAACAAGTTCCTAGGCTGTCATTGTAAATAAGAATGTGCTCTTAACTGACTTGCCTAGTTAAAATAAATCAGTTTCCTTCTATTTGTAACTTTGTATAACTTTTAACCTCCCACAGTTCTTTCTTTCACTTTTGGGGGGTAAGACTGAAGCCTAGATTAGAGAAGGGACACGAGCAGGATATGGGGTTGAGAGGATGTGGGAGGGTGTGAGCAAGTGACCTACAAAAATGATAAGAGAGAGAAGGGAGAGTTCTGTGGTAAACATTATGGAAATTCAGGGTTTTGTAGAGACTATAAATAATGAACAATTTTTGTTCTTACCGGAATCCGCATGACGACCTGATGATTAAGAAGTGTGTGTCATTATCAAATGTCTCACTGAAGGCGCTGATGGCAGGAAAAATGAGCCACCACCAAATGAGCAAGGTGTGAGTTTGTCTGTGGAGTTGGACTTCAAATGCAGAGAATAACCTGCTCAGGGGTGATTTCCCTTTCTATTTGACTGTTTCCTTAGGCATTAGCTGATTTATTGTTCTGATTAGTTTCCAACGACACACACTGATGTACATGCATGACAATCCTGCCCTTACATGCTTGCACACATACACTGTACATACACAGCCAATTGAGAAGCATGCCTCTCCAAGGCTTGAGACTCTAAAGCTAATTGGCTTAATATAGGACACACTTAACTTTTGGGGATTTTAAGATATAGATTTTCTGAGACATGTACTTCTAAGAGGAATATTTTGCAAACCAGCACTTGATTGGGGATTTGCCTGCTAGCTGTAATCAATAGGCTCTCTGTGAAGAGGCAATGCTAGTTCATACGTTCCCATGTCTGACCCCTTCTACTTGTTATTATGGGTTAACCATAGTGGGTGAGGAGGGTATGTCTATGGGGTGAGCTATAACCTAAAAAAACAACTACCCTGGAATCTATGGGGGGCAGTGGGGAGAGCTTAAGAGTAGTCAGCAGCATTAAAATGTCGATACCTCCAACCAGACCCGTCAAACTCTGAGTGCTCCAACTCCCAGCCTGTCAGCGTTATCTCTCGGAGGGGAGAAGAGAGGCTCCAGGGAGAGACTATCGCTATGCGCTGGTTCAGGATCAGATTTTCTTATCTCACTGCCTGACCTCACTGTTATATGATAGAATGTGAAAGTTAACCTGGATCAGGGCCTAGGGGCAGCCTGGGCCCATACCAGGGGGATATGGTGTTTCACTGTGTTCCTCGTCTCCCCACACCTCACACACGCACATGCATACACACACATACACCTCCCTGTGAGATATACTGATAGGGAGGGTTCCCAAGGCTAGAGACAGATCTGGTGTCTGGAGATGTTGGTTTGTAGAGTAATAAGGTCAAGTGAAGTGATGCACACAGACATGAGGCAATGGGCATCTCAAGATGATAGACGTCTCCCTGCTTCAAACCTCCTCTACCCCCCCCCCTCCCACATTTATCCTGTGGCTATATGTATTTGTGTACTCCTGGAGCAAGGACAGAGCTGTCCCAGCAGGTGAAATCTCTCTCTCTATGTCTCTCTCTCTTTGTCTGTCTATCTGTGTCTCTTTCTCTCTCTTTTACACACACACACAGATACCCCCCATACACACACACACACAACGCAGGTAAACGTTTACACAGCACACGGCTGTAACCCTCAGCAGATGTGTGGGAGGACTCGGTGTTCAGGGTCCACTGGGAGGATCTGAACATGCACACTTAGCTGTCTAAAGGTTAATGAAATTACACAGGGGTATGTAGCGTACCGCACCACAGCTACAGGCTGCAGGCTTGAGACACACAGAGAGGAAACAGAAACCTGAGGAGGACAGGCTTTAACAGGCTCTGGTGTGGCTAAACGGCATGTATGATACAGTGCTGTATATTTCTCAGTGATAATGGTATTGAGAGGTACAAGCATCGTGTTTGTCATTGACAACTACAGTATAAAGGTATGCAAAAGAGCTACATTGAGCAGCTCTTTCTTTACAATGTCACTTTTGTTGTAAACGAATGTAGCCTATCTCTGCCCTTCTCGATAGCCAGGGACTAACATTATATCCAGGCTCGGCCCGCCTTCGGCAGGCTCTCTGGGGACAGGGTGACGGTCGAGTCCCCTCTCCTGGTGCTATCGTTCTGTCTGGACCATCTGTGAGTGCTCTCCTCTCCTTCTCCATCTACCCCTCTACGTTTGGCTGGATCCTGACCCCCTCTCACAGGCCCCCCCCAACTAGTCGCATCCTGCTCCCCTGCCCCTGCCCCTTGTCACTGGTGCCTGAGGAGTTTGGGGGGGTACACAGAGGGTGCACAGTGGACTGCTCAGCTGTCTGTGAGCTTCAACAGGGGTCCATGTCCAGGTGCTGACAGATCCTCTAATGTGTTTATGTGTGTGTGGGCATGCATATGTGTGTCGGGCATACCATGTTAACCCCCTCTTAACCACCCTCTTCCCCTTTCCCTTACTCACACAGCTGTTTTTCCCGTACTCAAGCTGTAGAGGGCCTCTCCACTGCTCAGAACATCTCTTAGGACCTCACAGACACACAACCTCCCCCATCCCTAACACCACTCCCTTTCAAAGAATATCTGTGGGGTCGGGGTAAGCTTCTCATTGTACCTCAGACAGGCCCTGCCACTCATAGATTGGTCATGGATATGTGGTACCCACAATCACACATTCTGTAGAGCTCCAGAGTGGATCTTTTTGTTTCATTCTGTGGATATGATGGAGCCACACAAGTTTAGTTTTCTCATGTGTCTTAGCTTTTGTTGTTCTATTTGACATCTTGAATACATTCCTAATGAGATTTTCACAATTCTGAGTATCAAATTTTCTTAGAATAGTCTTTTTTATTCAACAATAAGGGGGTATTATGTTGTAATACAACAAGCGTTCTAGTATGTCACAAACATTTGCTATAATTCAGTGTCGTTTGTCTAAATATTACATAACACATTATGATCCATAATATAAACTCAGTCTCAAATGTCCGTTTCCAGAGTAAAATGACACAAATGATTTAAATCAAATTCATTTACTTATTTACTTATGACTTAATATTTGCATGTTGATATGTAAAGGATAATCAACTCAGGGCTAGGCATTCTATGGAAAATAATGAATGACGGGGAAGATGTGCTCCACAACGTGTTAGCGGAGTGGAACTGACCTTCCACAGAGTATTTTCCAGAGAACGCATAGAGCCCCGAATTGATGATCCCTTTTATACCATGGCTATAATTTAACAGGTTTGCAGCTAGAAACGTGTTCAACATCCACTGAAGTAGCCAGCAGGTTTACTAGAGTGCTACAGTAGTTACCGTGGTAACCAAACAGACTTGCTAGTTTAGCTAACCAAACCATCAGTCCCCGCTTGCCGTTATGACAATCAAATTCAACAATGCCAATAATGCTTTCATTTCGACTTTTGCTTTTAAAGCAGCTCAAACATAGAAGATGTAGCCATTAAATTAATCCATGCAAATATATGGAAATAATGTATGCTCTAAAATGCCCTTCATGCCAGTTAGAAACAAGAAACAAGTATTCAACAATGCCGTGGTATAAAACATATTATAAACTGGGTGGGTCCAGCCCTGAATTCTGATTGGCTGAAAGCTGTGCTGTATCAGACCGTATACCACTGGTATGACGTAACATGTATTTTTACTGCTCTAATTACGTTGGTAACCAGTTTATAATAGCAGTAAGGCACCTCAGGGGTTTGTGGTATATTGCCAATATACCACGGCTAAGGGCTGTATCCAGGCACTCTGTGTTGAGTCGTGCATACGAACAACCCTTAGCTGTGGTATATTGCCAATATAACCCCACACCCCCTCGGGCCTTATTGATTCATTATGAACTGGGTGGTTCGAGCCCTGAAAGCTGATTGTCTGAAAGCTGTGGTATATGGGTATGACAAAAGAAATGACTATTTACTGGTCTAATGACATTGGTAACAGTTTATAATTAATCAATAAGGCACCTCGAGGGTTTGTGGTATATGGCCAATATACCACGGCTAAGGGCTATTCATAGGCATGATGTAACCACACCTCCTTGGGCCTTATTGCTTAAATATTTATTATAAGAATATCTTGAATTATTATTTTCGTGGCTAACCCATACAGAATGACATGTACCAACCCTTATTAAAGTCCACCTGTTGCAGGACAGCAGT
Organism: Oncorhynchus kisutch; assembly: GCF_002021735.2. Classification (NCBI taxonomy): domain Eukaryota; kingdom Metazoa; phylum Chordata; class Actinopteri; order Salmoniformes; family Salmonidae; genus Oncorhynchus; species Oncorhynchus kisutch. The sequence continues at coordinate 69,203,852 of NC_034176.2, forward strand.
CTTGGTCTTAGTCATTTCATACTAACTTTGGTGTAGAGCTCACAATGGGTCAGAGGACACAAAGTGATGACTGGTCTGTGCCTTACTGTGTCCTGCCCTGGTTCAGAGAACAGAAGATGGAAACAAAGATGAAAGGAGAGAGAAAGATCTGCTTTCACAATATCCCATCTCTAAAATGTGCTCTCTGTTCTTAAAGCTGTTTACAAGCGTGTCTGATCCCCCAATGGACAGCTGGTTGTGTGTGTGTGTGTGTGTGTGTGTGTGTATGTGTGTGTGTGTGTGTGTGTGTGTGTGTGTGTGTGTGTGTGTGTGTGTGTGTGTGTGTGTGTGTGTGTGTGTGTGTGTGTGTGTGTGTGTGTGTGTGTGTGTGTGTGTGTGTGTGTGTGTGTGTGAATGAGTGGGTGTGGTGAGACAAGAGGGTCAGACACATTAATACCCGTCACTCATCCATCACTCACACGCCTCTCATTTAACGACAGCAGGAATCCCATCAAAATAGTTGACACACGTAAACACTGGTATGGGACTGTTCAGATTTACCCCAACGGATGTTCTACGTCCATCCTCCACACCATTGTTCTGAGGGCTGAGGTGCAATCCACAATATGTGTATTAATTGACCTAGTAAAAGAGCTATTGGCTCTCTGTCAGACCACACAGAGGAACTCACCACACAACTCATAGCCCCAGAGAGATTTGGCCAGGGAAGAGAGGGGGGAAGAGAAGAATGGAGGTGATATTGAAGGGTTATAGAAAAGAAGAAGTGTGAGAAAAGGGCTGAAAGAGGTGTAGAGAGGATAAGAAGTGAAAGAGAAGGAAGAGAGGGAAAAAGAGAACCAGGAAAATAGAGTGGAGGATAGGGCAAAGGGAGGAGAAGGAGAGAAAGTGAGTAAAATGGTGGAGGAAGAGAAAAAGAGGGGAGGCGGGATGGAGAGAGTTAAATGAGAGAGAGTTGTATAGAGAGAGCGATAGCGATAAAGAGATAGAGGGAGGGATAGAGGCACTGTTCTAATGACTTCACACCCCATTAGCCACTTAGTCTGATGCGTCACACCTCATTATGCTGCAGCAGCAGCAGTGCATGAACGCGTGAAACCGTCCACTCAGCCAGACCTGTCCACCCGCTCCAAACACTCACTCACTTACAGCAATTAGTGTGTGTGTGTGTGTGTGTGTGTGTGTGTGTGTGTGTGTGTGTGTGTGTGTGTGTGTGTGTGTGTGTGTGTGTGTGTGTGTGTGTGTGTGTGTGTGTGTGTGTGTGTGTGCAGGGTTGGGTAAGTTACTTTCTAAATGTATTCCTTTACAGTTACTAGTTACCTGTCCAAAATTGGAATCAGTAATGTCACTTCTGGATTACCCAAACTCAGTAATGCAATATGATTACTTTCAGATAATTTTAGATTACTTTCCCCTTAAGAGGAATTAGTAGAAGACAAAAATGTATATTAACAATTGAACGATCTATTGCAAGATAAAATAATGTTAGAATTGACATAGCTGGTCGTAAATGGATGTTGTATTTTACTTTATGGGTTATGTAGGATTCTAACCCCTTGCTTTCTACTTCACTGCAGATAATAAAACAATTAGGTTATTTATTTAGATTAAAAACCAAAGTCTGTCAGATTTCCAGTCATTCCAATTAATTAAATATCCCTTGATCTTCAAGAATAAGAATTGGAAATATGGAAATATACATTAGTCTAATTGTTTTACCTGAGTATAACCCAAAAATGAAGGACTTAATAGCCTACTCTGTTATTTGTTTTTGTCATGGAGGACTGGTTGGACTCATTGCTTCATAACATGGTTAAAGAATAAACGCTACTCTTATGGAATGGCATGCTTTGAGGACTACCAAAAATGTGCTACATTAATCTCACATGCTGCATTTTCTATAGGCCTTTTGTTTATGTTTTTCTTGTTGAGACCATAGAATTAGGAATTAGAATACTTAAAGGTGAACTCCCGGATCTAAAGCACAACAACATACATAACATATCACACAAAATGGATGACGTAGTATACAGTTGGATGACGTAGTACACAGTTGGATGACGTAGTACACAGTTGGATGACTTAGTACACCAAAAAACGGAGACCCGATTTGGCTGGTGAGCACCACTTTCAAAACTACTGGCTACTGAACTACTGAAATTATAAAAAAATTTGAGTGTGCATCTATTAATTTAATAGGATCTCTATGGGTGACACTTTGATATTTCGATCATTTGTAGCTGTTGAAGTCTATCAAAAGTGCGTGAGTTTAAGCATATGTCCGTTAGACCTTTGGATTTTTTTCATCAGCAGAAATTACACTGAGCAATAAAAGCCATACATGTGGTCTTTTTAAATGAAACTGGTTTTTGACAGTATATGTGGAACACAATTACCACGGAGGAGTTTACAAGGGAGGAACTCCCTTAAACTTTTTTTCCAAAGGCTGGGATCCGCACTATGCAGCTGTTGCACAGACTGTCCACGGGGCGCATTAATAATGGTTGATAGGCAGTTTAGCCTAAACTTCTTCAAATAAACCATTATTTCGGTAAAATACACCTATACATTTGTGAACAGCCATCCACAACAACCACAATCTGTAGGCCGCAAATACGTAATTGGCATACAGTAGCTTGCACTGTAGCCTACAAAAACCTATTCCTGCTCTTTTCCCACGATCCATCAAACTCATTTGTGGACATCATAGTGGTCTACGACTTGTGTTAGACTCTTTTTCGCGGAACAAACTTAAACTTGAGCCTTTTCAATACTGATTTGAATGACATTGAGAAAACAGAAAGGTTTCATAAAGTATTGTTTTGCAAATATCCTTCCTGAATTTGAAAGTAATCATCGAAGTAATCATCTACTTTTTCAAATGTGTCTGTGATCTGATTATAATATTTCTGCTGGTAACATGATTGTTACAGATGTTTGTAATCAGTTACATCTAATGGATTACATGAAATATGCTACTCCCCAACCCTGTTTGTGTGTGTGTGTGTGTGTGTGTGTGTGTGTGTGTGTGTGTGTGTGTGTGTGTGTGTGTGTGTGTGTGTGTGTGTGTGTGTGTGTGTGTGTGTGTGTGTGTGTGTGTGTGTGTGTGTGTGTGTGTGTGTGTGTGTGTGTGTGTGTGTGTGTTTGTCTACAGTATGTGTGTAGGTTTACATACTCTGTGACCGTCTGTGTTCCAATATCTTATTTTCTGAAAAGCAATGGGTTAAAATATATTGGATTGTTCACCATACTCTACCAAAGAGAACCCTCTCAACATACGTAACTATTGCTAAGGAATTGAACAGGCAATCTCCATGTCTACCCTGGAGATTACTCTGGCAATGTTCTGAACTGTCCTAAGCTGCATTCCCTTTGTGAGCTGACATCAGGGAGGAGGCCTCAGTTAAAGCATGCTTCACAGGATGTTCCCTAATCCCACACATGCACACGCACACACACACACACGGACACATGCACACACACACGCATGCACACACGCACACACAGAGAGGACTCCCCCGTGCCATTCTCTGCATGGCAGACCCAGTTGGCAGTGTGCGCGGGACTCCTTTCCAGGCCTGCTAACTCAAAGGCCTGGCCCACAGCCATACTCCTCTCCATTACACATACTGGGCCCATTTATCCATGTGTCCCCCTCTCAGTCTCCTCTCCGTCCAACAGCAGTCCTGAGGGAAGTACACAGTATGGCTCTGCTCAAACCACTGACATCTCCATTGACTTAATGTGGCCGGTTTCAGCACTGATTGTTTGTTGCTGTTCAGATAGAGATGTTCTGGCCAACATGGAACATATCCCCTGTTGTTGGTGCTGAAGGGGGGCAGTTTAGCAGTGCCAGAAGATTGTAGAAAAACGTTGTTTCTCTCTGTCTTGTCTTCCTGTGATGCCACAATGTATCATAGGTCTCTAGACAAAGTTAACACAAAATACATGAGTAATGTGCTGCTGTTACTAGGCAGACTTCCCAGTAAAGTAGAGGTCAAACAGCACAAAAATATAAGGAAAAACCTTGTGTCAGTCTCTCACTTTATATCTTTGGAACCATATTAGACTGAGAAGTTATCCAGAGTTCACTGTGATACTGGCCAGTAGAGTGGAGGTTTGTTCTTCTGAAGGCTCTTCACATTGGCACAGGGAGGTCTGCAGTGTGGGGGAGTGGGGGAGTGAAGAGATGGCAGCAACACGGAATGCCACTGTCTCTGCCACATTCAGTAACCTTGGAGAAGCTTGGTTGAGTTTGCTCTCCTCTCTCTCTGTCTCTCTCTGTCTCTCTCTCTTTCTCTCTCTCTCTCTGTCTCTCTCTGTCTCTCTCTCTCTCTCTCTTTCTTTCTCTCTTTCTTTATCTCACCTTTTTATCTCTCCCTTGATCTCTCTCTCTCCCTTTATCTCTCTCTCCCTTTATCAGCCTTTATCTCACCTTTTTATCTCTCCCTTTATCTCTCTCTCTCCGTTTATCTCTCTCTCCCTTTATCTCTGTCTCTCTGTCTTTCTCTTTCACCTCTCACTACTGCTGTGTTCCTACCAGTTCAGTACTAATGAACTCATAAAGACTTGAAGTGTACATGTTTGAGGCACTATATAATTGCCTTTAAAGTGGCTAAAAAGCCAAACGTGTTTGAAATGTAAAAATATCAAATATAATCACTCATTACTCAGTCATGTATTAATTATGGATAATGCTTTGCTCCTGTCGTGTCCTTATGCCCCGTAGAGTTACTGTATCACCACAGAGCAGGGGAGTGGCTGCAGGACAGAGAGAGAGAGAGAAAGAGAAAGAGAGAGAGGGAGGGAGAGGGAGAGAGAGAGAGGTACAGCAATCATATTCAGAGAGAACCCTTTGTTAAAAGGATGAGGATGAGGCCTCACACATACACGCACCACACACACACACACCACACAGTCCCACTCATAAATCATATGCTAGGTGTGAGTGTATGAAGTGATAACCTTGTCACATTTAATGTCACTGCAATGGCAGAGGAGTGCCCCAGCCTTTCAGGTGAAGAGTAGAAGAGAGAGGGAGGGTGGGAGAAAGGGAGAGTGTGTGTGTGTGTGTGTGTGTGTGTGTGTGTGTGTGTGTGTGTGTGTGTGTGTGTGTGTGTGTGTGTGTGTGTGTGTGTGTGTGTGTGTGTGTGTGTGTGTGTGTGTGTGTGTGTGGAGGGCCTAACAATACAGTGAAAGTGATAACAATCACCTTGATTCTGTCCTCCTCCCCATTTCAACATGACATTTTTTTAACATTAAATCCAAACCTAGGAATCTTGATTCGATCCCATTAATTTAGACGTGTGCTGGGTCAATGGGTAAAGGTGTTTGGGTCATTCCTCAATCCCTCCACAAGAGGAGTGTGTTGTGTCCCTAAAGTATTTGGTGCCCAAAATGAAATATTTGTCATGTTGTCTTTGAAGGTCAAATCTTTACCTTACAGTGACTTGAGTGACTGGTATAAACCTCATGGTAAACATGTGTGAGCATGTGTGAGTGTGTGTGAGTGTGTGTGAGTGTTTGTGAGTGTGTGTGAGTGTGTGTGAGTGTGTGTGAGTGTACGCATTCAGTTTCTTTTTTTCAATTAATTTACGCTGTTTTGCATTTCCTTGTCAAAACAACAACCACTCATTCTTTAAACAGGGTAACCAGATTGTCATCTGAAACTCAAACTCCAAAAATGTTTTTGCAAATAAACACAAAATAGGATTTTTACTGACATGTTTTATGTTCAGGTTTTTGCCACACCCCCAGCCTTGCATCATTGTTTGCCTGTATGGTTGCCTGCTCTCTCCCCTGACCTTCAGATCCACACACAGAGATAATGTAATCATGGCCTGGGAGTCAGGCGGGAGTCAGGCCTGTCAAACATGTCTCCTCCCTGTGTGGAACACACGCTGTGAACATGTCAAACATCACACACCTGAACACCTGTCTGTTTCTGTCGAAAACCACCATCACCTCCACCATCACCACCCCAACCAGGGAGAGGAGAGTAGGGGAAGAGAAGGGCACAACTGTGGGAAGGGGGAGGGAGGAAAGGAGGGAAGGGACTGTGTCCTTGTTTCATGAGGATACCAAACCTCCAGACTGGCAGAGAAACTCAACTGAAACATATTTGAGTACCAGTCTGATGTTAATCATTGTTGAGAATGAGAGCCAATGGTACATTTCACCATTTCAACTATCCTAAAGATGGTACACATACAGGCATCCTAGAAAGCCATCATAGACCGCCATCCTTGACATCCACCAAGCCAGACTGAGTGCCAGCTGCAGTGGTGATCTCACAGTGGGTGGTGGGTAGGTCACTGGACCTCTGTGAGACCATACTGGGCCACTATGTGATGCGAACAGGAGGGGGTGATTTAATATCAGGGTAATCTGTGACCCTTCACACCCTCCCTCTCTTCCCTCGCTCAATCTGGGGGTTGACAGGACCTATAATTCACATATGACACCAGAGTATAGTACCGGCATACGCTGTGTGTTTGTCTGCATTTGTATTTGTGAGTGCAAGGGTGAATAGGTACGTGTACACTCTGTCATCTCCTGGAATCCTTTACAGCGGCATGCTGTGACTTCTTAACCTTTGACCCTAACCCCTGCTGCTAGACTAAGCTGCGGAGAGTGGAGAGGCGAAGCGTCAACAGACACGTGGAAAACACACCCTAGCCCTGGCCAGATGTACACAGAATAAATAATGCAGTTAATTTGGAGGACAAACCCGGGGAGAAGGGGGAGGAGGAACGACATGCACATTTTGGTCTAATATTCTCATTATCCCTCCGAGTTCATTATCCCCTCCACTGCTTCCACCCACCAGTCCAGTTTGCCCTATCTCTGCTCTCTCTCTTTCTCTCTTTCTTCCTCTCTCTCTCTCTCTTTCTCCCTCCTTCCCTCCCTCTAGTTTTGGACAGGGGTATCGGGTGAAATCATAATTATGTTTTGACACACGGCGTTAGCTCCCAGAGCGCCTGCTTTTTAACTCAAAGTGGGGAGTCGTCACGGCGACAGTCCTGACTGCGCTTAATTGGAGGGGAGGACCAGGAGGCCCGCCCACAGACCAGGGTGGTGATTTTAATGAGTCTCTGTTTGTACAGGAAGTCAGAGTTGTGACAGGAGGAAGCTGTCACTGGCCCATTAAAGAGACCGGCTGACATCTCAAAGCCTGCTGTGTTCATCAGCGAGGGGAGAAACCTTTCCATCTCTTCTTCCATGTACAGGTGGAAGAGATGAAGCAATTAAAACAGAAGAGTAGCTAAATGCTGGCCAAAGCTGCAGCCAACCACAGACCTGGATATATACACCCATAAACAGCCATCTAATCAGCAAAGGCTTCTACTTCAACAACACTCACTTCAACAGAAGCAATAATCATCCCAACTAAACAGCAGTTAGCACTAATCAACAAGGAGTGCGTGTATATGTGTTTGTAGTGTTGTCTGTGTCTGTGTGTGTCTATCATCTTTGTGCTCTCCAACACTGTAACTTTTCACTGTTGAGCTTAACTCTGCCATGCTCTTCAGCCCCTGCTTAGGCATACTCTGAGGGGGAGAGAAACGACATGGGCCATGGAGGAGGTGTTGAAAAAAGGTCTACAGATTCATCTGAGCTAAACACAGGGTTCTATGTCCTCCAGGTGCACCCTGTTGAGTTAAGGGGCTTGGTCTGTTGAGTAAAGGGTGTTTGGCTAAGGGTTTGTGGTTGTTGGGAACCTGCCTTAATAAACAGGCAAGACACACCCTTGATGTCCAAGACCCTCAAAGTGAGAATCCCCTGAGTTCTCCGGACTTCCAAGAAAACTCCATTTATAAAAATTGTACTTCATTTTTCTCCCCAGGTGGTAACTAAAGCCAAGTCTGCGGCCCCACGTCTGTATTCCATACCAACGTTTATTTGTAATAGAAGACGTGTTTATTTTCTTAAGCCGTTTACATAGGTTGGAGTTTCACAGATGCATTTTATGTGCATACACAATCTACACGAGGGTCTCCCACCAAAACCTCTACAGAGTTCTCAGCCATTTCCCCTCTGGTGCATCCCTCCCTCTGTGGGCATGAGCATAGACACGCCAGGTTGTTTTGAAGATGAAGAGTCGGAGGTCGGAGGTCGGCGGAGCTGCATTTCTGTGGGACCCAGTGAAAGTTTATTGCAAATAAATTGCTACAGTGTTTTTTGATCTCCCTACAAAAATAACATTTGGGAGGATTTCAAAGTGAATTGGACTTGGATGGTCAGTAATCCAGAGCTAAATGCTTCATAAAGTTTAAGTTGAAAATTCTAAAGTGTGGTTGTTGGTGTCGTTTGTTTCACATACCTTACAACACGCAACTATGAGAATCATATAAATATGATGTTGTCTCTGCATCATACACATACTGTATGTATGTGTGTGTGAGTGAGAAAGAGAAAGAGAGAGAACAAGAGAGAGAGTCAGAGAGAGAGATACATTGCTGTAAAGCAGATGTTTATGGTGAAAGGGATATCTGATGCCTTGACAGATGGAATGTGAGCATGTGTGTGTACACGTGGACACACACAGGTGCCAGCTGTGGCTTGGTTTGTTTTGACGCATAGCATCTCAGCATCTCATCTTTGCAAACCCTTAAATCATGAACTTAATAGACTCTCTTTGTCCATCATGACAACATAGGGCCCACACAATTGGAGTCCTCTCTTCTCTTCCCAGATAAACTGGAGATAAGCATCATGTCCTGGATGGGTAGATTGGAGCTGGGCCCACCAAGGTTGTCTGGAGGTCCACCACTGTTCTGGCAGCCCCGCGAGTTAACACAACCAACCACCAAGCTCCTGGTCTCTGTAAAGAGATTGAGATGAATGTAGGTGGGTCTGTCTTGACCTTTTGTCTTTGGGGTCATCGAGAATGAGATGGCCACAAGGTATGGAGAGAACAGTCAATGGCCAACAGACAAGGTCAAAGCTAATAGGCTTCAGTGGGCTTGTAAGGAGATGTGAGACGTATGGTGAGAAAGGGAAAAATCCCATTTAAATTCAATCTGAATTAGACTGTGCAGTACATGATTCTGTCCTATACTCATCTGCAGCTACTGCTGATATAATACATTGTGATCTGAATGTTTGGGGCCAAGGGCCTGCAAGGTGCCTTTTAGCATGTTTTCATTTGTGAAGCAATTATAGGCTCTGTTATTGCTATTGACATGGGATTTGACTTCATGTACTTATTAATGCACAAAGTGTCACAGTAAAACAGTTTATGAAATAATATAAAGTTATCTTAAGGAGAAATGTTCACACTCATTCTTTTACCCATCATACAATGGAGCCATTTTTACACATGCAATCACTGTCCCCTCAAGTGACAATTATACTAGAACCCTTTTCTCATTCCAGAGGTCAAAACAGACCAGGAAATCTGTATTGATGTGGCTCTGATAGTGTGGACCTCATGGTAGGCCATCACACAGTCACTAACCCCTGGGAACCGAGAGTAGAAGTTCTGAGACAGACACGAGCGCCGATCCGAAACTGCAACCATAACTGCAACCGGAGGAATGTATTACCGACCGGAGGAGTGTATTACCGACCGGAGGAGTGTGTGTCACCACCACCACCATCTCAGCCTTCAGCTCAGTGTTCTCCTCGCCTCCTACGAGGTATCAGTCAACGTGCTGTGGTCAGCTCACTCTGACTATCAGCCTATATCACACCCTGGCCTGTTCTGTTCTCTTTGCAACCATGGTCTGTCCTCAGTGGCTGCACAAACAGCAGGTTGACGTTTATTGGGATAAATCCTGTCCTGGAGGCAGAGATGAGATATTTCCACTACATGGGCCAGCAGCAAAGTCATAATTGGCTATTTATTGGAAAACATTTATGAAAACAATCATTTTTGCTGGGGTCTTCATATAAGGTTAGGTTTAGGCATAAGGTTATCAGTGTGGTCAGAGTTAAGGTTAGGTTTGATGACAGATTTTATGACTTTGTAGCTGTGCTAGCTACAATGCTAGCTACTATGCAAAGCTGCCTCCGGTACATGAGTCATCCCAATAAATGCCAACCTGCCCTCAAACCGACAGTTTGTGATGAGTTTCAGTGGATGACACCATTACCCATATTATTAAATATGTTCATGTTCTTTACCAGCACTGTGGCCTAGTTAGGTGATCTTACACAACTCTGCGGTACAGATTGTTCCAAGCTCATGTCACAATACATTCACCATTATAAGAAACGGTGTGAAATGTGAACGTGAAACATCAAAAAGTCCCACAATGTTCATACAAGTTCCTGACCATGCAGTTTCATTCATTATATTTATGCAATAGTTGCATGTATGCAACTTGACTCATTGAAAACATTTTTTTTGTAAGGCTTTGGAAACTGCTGAGAGTTTGCATGTACAGTATTTCAGCTGTCATTTGTAATAACACAGTGTTTATAGAAGGTCAAGGCCCACCGCATTGCCATGTAGTTCATATTTACACGCAGATCAAGGTATCAAGGCAAAGATCATTACTTTCCAAAACCTGAAACAGTTCAAGACATTTTTGCAATCATCAAATGGTATGAACAGCCTTTTCCCTCCATGGTTTAAAGTACATATCACAGTAGTCCTCTTCTATTTCAATCCCCTCTCTATTGCCAGTGTGAGTTCTCACTATACATCCCATATAAAACAGGAACGCCATGGCTCTCCACTTAACACAAATCCTTACATTAATAATGCAGGGCATTTTCCTAATGTATGAACATATTTTTCCTTTGTCTTTCTCCTACCAGGCTGGATAACTGTGTTAATCAATGCTTTACTTTCACATTTCCCCTCTAATGGTGGATCCAGAGGAGGGAAAAGGTCAGGCTGGTAATAGACTGATCTACCATCCTCCGGGAGTTTCTTCTCCTCTCTCTCTCTCTTTTGCTCTCCCTCCATCCTCTATCTCCCTCCAACATCCAGACAGACAGCCAAGCTCATCTCATCTGCCTCCCTCCGTGCGCTGTGCACGCAACTCACTCGCCACGATTTCAATCACGCGGGGGCCAAATGAAATTATTAAGAGGTGTTAAACTTATGAATCATTAAATTAGCTAAATTATCCTCCAAGTACAGCCCAGATGAATGACATGTCATTCTCTAATGCAATTTGCCTCGGCACCCAGGTGAAGGTCAGGAGAGGGCCTCGCAGCACGCACCCGAGATGGTTTCCTTTTTTTCTCTCTCTTTCTTGTTCTTTCTTTTTTTCTCACCTTCTCTCTTTCTCATATCCTGTTCGGAGCCTGTTCACTGTGTTGGGTGGGTGGACTGAGAACATGCTGTTTTACATTATGTTTTGATTTTTATATTCTCTTTCACCCGTTAAATCATAAAAACATTTTGACCTCACAATATTATCCATCATCAGTAAATGTCAAAAAGCAAACGTGGTAAAAAAAATGCTAAGACATTTGCTCACTATCTCCACATCTCACTACGTCTTTCATGATTTCCCCCTGAAATCTTGTACCAAACCATGCCTCACGTTTCAGTTTCTGTCCTATTGTTTTTAAATAGGTGGGAAAATGTTCAATAAGAAGAATGAGTGAAACGTGACTCCTACATGTCAGCTTTGTCAATGTTGACACCTTTAGAGTCCCCAGCATTGAGTGGGAGGTCGTACACTCTTTCTCAGAACAGTTGCAAATAAACACAGCGTGAGAACTAAAGACGTTTACCATAGAGTCTATTTGAATTGGTTTCAACTCCTGTAATTCAATGTTGGATTCAATGTATTGCAGAGGTGTGTCACCTTTAGAAACACCCGCTGGAAAATCTCGACATGATGTTCAAGAACAACGAGATAAAAACAGAAAAGAGCCAAACACTACATGGAATTGAACATAAAAGCCCCATCTACGTCTCTGTTATAAAGTGAAAACCATACTACATTTTCAGTGAATTGAATGTGGCAAAATTCCATTGAGTCGTTAGATAGCCCCATGGTGTGTGACCTCTCCTCTCAGCTCCAGCTAAGTTCCTCTCTGATTTATCCTCAGTGTAGCATGGCGGAGCAGCTCACAGTGTAGGACAGTGTCAGGCAATCAGTAAAGTTATTGCAGAAATTACACGAGGCTAACAAAGCGTACCCCTGGTACACCAATTACAGGCCCACTGAAGGTCAGGTCTGTGGTTGTGCAGGAGTATAGGAGCTGGGAAGGGAGGGTAAGATGGGGGTATGAGAGTGGGGGAGGAAGGGGATAGGGACACACAAGGTCAGCTCTGAGACACACAAGGGGGAGTCTGGAGGAACCAAGGTTTAGCAAATTGAGAAAATTGAGAAAAAAACTAACCGTTCACAATTCTTGTTTGAATGTAAAGCATTGGAGAGAATAGACATTGGTAGAGGTAGATTGCACTGTATTGATATTAAACAGACTGGAGTATGACAGATGTGGAGGTGTGCTTGTAATTCCTACTGTATTACCGGTAGTGTATGCGGTGACTGCCCCGTTGGTGTGCTTGTGTATACAGGTCACACCAATGTTTCTGCTTACCTGCAAATTCTTTCAACACCAATCGTTCCAATGCAGTTTTCTTGTGTGTGTATGTTTGTGTGTGTCTGTGCGTGCGTGTATGCGTGTGTGTGACAGGCACACGAGTGGTGCAGATTACAGTCCTGAGGGATTTAAATAACGTTTTAATGAATCTGCTCACCTGAATTTAATGAGACATGTCCAAGGGCTGTGTGCATGCGTGTGTGGGTAGGTGGGTGCGTGCGTGCGTGCGTGCGTGCGTGGGTGGGTGTGTGTGTGTGGGTGGGTGGTTTTGCATGCTCACATGTGTGTTCACACATGCACATTATTACTGTATGGGCACGTGGGTGTGTTCATGTGTGCATGCCTGTGACTAATGAAGTTCATTGCTGGACTTCAAATAATTTATCCGCTATGCGCTCTTTTCTGAATTAACATACTATACCTAATGCAATGAGAACACAGTGAAAGAAACAAGATGAACTTGGAACCTTTCCCAATGAAATGCTATTATGTATGAAATGTAATTATATTATTAAAGACTGTCTACCTCTATTATACCAGCTCATACGATCATACACACTACTCAAGATGAACTAGAGTTATTAGAGAGAAAATGAATATACGGAAATGAATTTCATCTGGCATAAATACTAATATGATTATATAATTACTCAGTGATCAATATGACATTGATTCCACTGCAAACAAGGGATTACAGGTACAGTTGAAGTTGGATGTTTATATACACAGGTTGGAGTCATTAAAACTCGTTTTTCAACCACTCCACAAATGTCTTGTAAACAAACTATAGTTTTGGCAAGTTGGTTAGGACATCTACTTCGTGCATGACACAAGTAATTTTTCCAACAATTTTTTACATACAGATTATTTCACTTATAATTCACTGTATCCCAATTCCAGTGGGTCAGAAGATGACATACACTAAGTTTACTGTGCCTTGAAACAGCTTGGAAAATTCCAGAAAATGATTTAGATGCTTCTGATAGGCTAATTGACATAATTTGAGTCAATTGGATGTGTACCTGTGGATGTATTTTAAGGCCCTACCTTCAAACTCAGTGCCTCTTTGCTTGACATCATGGGAAAATCTAAAGAAATCAGCCAAGACCTCAGAAAATAAATTGTAGACCTCCACACGTCTGGTTCATCCTTGGGAGCAATTTCCAAATTCCTGAAGGTACCACGTTCATCTGTACAAAAAATAGAATGCAAGTATAAACAACATGGGACCACCCAGCCGTCATACCGCTCAGGAAGGAGATGCATTCTGTCTCCTAGAGATGAACGTACTTTGGTGCGAAAAGTGCAAATCAATCCCAGAACAACAGCAAAGGACCTTGTGAAGATGCTGGAGGAAACAGGTACAAAAATATCTATATTGACAGGAAAACAAGTCCTATATCAAGATAACCTGAAAGGCCACTCAGCAAGGAAGAAGCCACTGCTCCAAAACTGCCATAAAAAGCCAGACTACGGTTTGCAACTGCACATGGGGACAAAGATTGTACTTTTTGGAGAAATGTCCTCTGGTCTGATGAAACAAAAATAGAACTGTTGCCCATAATGACCATTGTTATGGTTGGAGGAAAAAGGGGAGGCTTGCAAGCTGAAGAACACCATCCCAACTGTGAAGCACGGGGGTGGAAGCATCATGTTGTGGGGGTGCTTTGTTGCAGGAGGGACTGGTGCACTTCGCAAAATAGATGGCGTCATGAGGGAGGAAAATTATGTGGGTATATTGAAGCAACATCTCAAGACATCAGTCAAAAGTTAAATTAGATTAAAGTTAAAGCTTGGTCGCAAATGGGTCTTCCAAATGGACAATGACCCCAAGCATACTTCCAAAGTTGTGGCAAAATGGCTTAAGGACAACAAAGTCAAGGTATTGGAGTGGCCATCAAAAAGCCCTGACCTCAATCCCATAGAAAATGTGTGGGCAGAACTGAAAAAGCTTGTGGTTCATTTCTGGCTTGTTAGAATGTGTAAACGGTACTGTGAAATGGTTACTTGCAGTGTCGTCTTTTGTTGAGACATGTAGCTAGCTAGCTAGTTAAATAATAAACCATAATCCCAACTCATAATGTTACTACCCTGCATGAATCTACAGGTAGCTAAAGCTAACCAACTAGCTATGTTCAATGTTAGCTAGTTAGCTAACATTAGGCTATAACTAGCAATGCAAATGGCTCTCAGAGATATGAATAACATTACTACACAGATCATACACGTAGCATTAGCTAGCGAGCCAGCCAGAACGCTGGTAACTCATTGTATAAAAACAATAGTACATGCAAGTCCATGTGTTATGGCATTTTGATCATGGCTGTAGGGGTCTACGCCATTCTGCTTCTCCTCAAATCAAATCAAATTTTATTTGTCACATACACATGGTTAGCAGATGTTAATGCGAGTGTAGCGAAATGCTTGTGCTTCTAGTTCCGACAATGCAGTAATAACCAACAAGTAATCTAGCTAACAATTCCAAAACTACTACCTTATAGACACAAGTGTAAGGGGATAAGAATATGTACATAAAGATATATGTGTTGCGGTTTTCTTCCATCGAAGGAGAGTCGGACCAAAATGCAGCGTGGTTAATACGATACATGTTTAATGACGAAGAAACACGATCAATACAAAAACAATAAACGTACGTGAAAACCGAAACAGCCTAAACTGGTGCAAACTAACACAGAGACAGGAACAATCACCCACGAAACACTCAAAGAATATGGCTGCCTAAATATGGTTCCCAATCAGAGACAACGAGAATCACCTGCCTCTGATTGAGAACCGCCTCAGGCAACCATAGACTTTGCTAGAACACCCCACTAAACCACAATCCCAAAACCTACGAAAAAACCCCATACATAAACACAACACAAAATAAACCCATGTCACACCCTGGCCTGACCAAATAAATATAGAAAACACAAAATACTAAGACCAGGGCGTGACAATATGAGTGAGTGATGGTACAGAGCGGCATAGGCAAGATAGAGTAGATGGTATTGAGTGCAGTATATACATATGAGATTAGTATGTAAACAAAGTGGCATAGTTAAAGTGGCTAGTGATACATGTATTACATAAAGATGCAGTAGATGATATAGAGTACAGTATATACATATACATATGAGATGAATAATGTAGGGTATGTCAACATTTTATTAGGTAGCCTTGTTTAAAGTGGCTAGTGATATATTTTACATCATTTTCCATCAATTCCCATTATTAAAGTGGCTGGAGTTGAGTCAGTGTGTTGGCAGCAGCCACTCAATGTTAGTGGTGGCTGTTTAACAGTCTGATGGCCTTGAGATAGAAGCTGTTTTTCAGTCTCTCGGTCCCAGCTTTGATGCACCTGTACTGACCTCGCCTTCTGGATGATAGTGGGGTGAACAGGCAGTGGCTCGGGTGGTTGTTGTCCTTGATGATCTTTATGGCCTTCCTGTGACATCGGGTGGTGTAGGTGTCCTGGAGGGCAGGTAGTTTGCCCCCGGTGATGCGTTGTGCAGACCTCACTACCCTCTGGAGAGCCTTACGGTTGTGGGCGGAGCAGTTTCCGTACCAGGCGGTGATACAGCCCGACAGGATGCTCTCGATTGTGCATCTGTAGAAGTTTGTGAGTGCTTTTGGTGACAAGCCAAATTTCTTCAGCCTCCTGAGGTTGAAGAGGCGCTGCTGCGCCTTCTTCACGATGCTGTCTGTGTGGGTGGACCAATTCAGTTTGTCTGTGATGTGTACGCCGAGGAACTTAAAACTTACTACCCTCTCCACTACTGTCCCATCAATGTGGATAGGGGGGTGTTCCCTCTGCTGTTTCCTGAAGTCCACAATCATCTCCTTAGTTTTGTTGACGTTGAGTGTGAGGTTATTTTCCTGACACCACACTCCGAGGGCCTCATGACCTCATCACAGGTATGATAAAAATGTTATAACACATGGACTTCAGGGTACTATTGCTTTTATACAATGAATTGCCAGTATTAAAAAGCAAGATCCATTCCCAAACCATACATTTTTCAACAAAACGTGAAACGTTCGGTGTTCTCTGGTCATTAGTGCCTCTCGTATTATTGGTTAAATGTCCTCTAGACTGGGAAAGAAATTGTAAAATTTGCAATCACGCACCAGTTTTCCCCATTTTTACAGTATAGTATACACCATATTGACATGCCTGGAGAACATGGCAGAGCCTCTCATCTGGGAAGTAGATGCCTCTTTATCAGAGGGAATATGATGATCCCAGTACATACCATCAGAGGATACGTGAGTATCTCTCGCAAAAGGGTATTCGATTAGCATCTGACTACTGTTTTGGGGCATGAGTGAAGTTCGATCCGACTGGGCACAGACATCAATTCAGTTCAGATTCATTTATATTTAATTTATACTTCTAATGTGAATTTAAAGTGAAATCAACCCGAATTTGAACTATGACATTGGATTTAGGTTAAGAGTTGGGGGGGGATACAAAATTTCCCAAAATTAATGTGCATTGATGGCTTTTTGCAAATCCAGTCAGTTTTTCACGTTGATTTAACATCGTCAGATGGAAAATCAAACAATATTTTTTGTTGAAATGAAACAATGTTGATTCATTCAGCTTGTGTCCAGTGGGATGTCTGTGTGTCTGTGTTTGTCTGTGGCATCAAAAGGTTAGGGAGAAGGGGTCAGGATTAGGGTCTAGATTAAGCCCCTTTGTTAAAGACATTTTCCCTACTTACCTTTTCCCTCTATGGCTCTGTAGCTCTCTTCTTCTGAATGTACAGCCATGGGGTCAGACAAGGTCAAGGTAATCAAGTCCCTACATAGTCAAGGTCTTCAGAATGGTAGATCTGTGATTGCCACTCATGGGCTAAATGACATAGCTCTGTAAAGGACTACCATTAGCATCATTATCTCAATGGGTCCGGCACATCATTCCTCCTTAAAAGAAAGAAAGGGAGAGAGAGAGAAAGAAGGAGTGAGAGGGATGGGGGCTACGCGTACCCAAGGAGACTGTCCAAGGGAGACGCTCGCCAACAAAATGAGTGTTCCTGATTTAATGTCATATCCTTTCTTAGGGTCAAAGGTAATTTGAATAGCTTTAATACACACCATCATTGTTTGTGTTAGTGTGTTTTCCCTACCTTTCTATGCTTCCAGTTTCCTCGTCTAGCAAGTATGAATGACCAAACACACACACAGAATAGATCATTAAGCATGCACACACACTGTACAGTAGATAAGCCCTCCCCTCCAGCCAGCCAAACACAATGGTCTGTTTCCTGCTTTTGTTTTGTTTGTTCTCCTTCATTTGCGTTGGTATTTATCACACTAAAGGATGCAAAACCTCCGCCTTGTCTAGAGTAACCAGAGTCATTTACAATCATTTACATGAACAAAAACTGAATTTTAGCATTACAATAAACCCAGACAATGTTTCCTTTATTGCTCATTTCTCCTCAGCAGATGAACAGTGGTACATAGGAAACCATTGTTCTGTGTCAAAACATGCACCGACACAATTAGCTCCCCTCCACTTACTGTATTAGATAATGAGAAGATGCTGATAAGCTCTTCAATACAATCTGCTCCCCATTGGCTAATCCACATCATTCCCCATTGTGTGGATCACAATGAAGCTGTATTACTGCTCATTCACCACCGCATTCAAGCTCTACACTGATTTACACACATACAATAGACACACAAGACACATAGACACACAAACACACACACAGTCATACACACACACTTACCGTAGATCACGCGCCAATATTGGAGAACGTGGCAATTCTAATCCAATCCAGACATGAATACAGATTGTATCTGTGTAGTGTTTCTTTTGGCATGGGTACGTTCCTCAAGCTCCTCATTGAAACTTGGCACAAAGTGACGTTTTGCCATTTGGAAGCGATGCCCACAGATGCAGAGGCAGCCAATGGACACATGAGGGTGAGGAGTTCAGAGTCCAATAAGGATGTGATTGTGGGACAGATTATGACATTGGTCTGGGTGATTCTTTAACTGTGGTGGTTGATTAGAGCACACACACACACACACACACACACACACACACACACACACACCGACATCCAAATATGCACACCTCCTCACACACACCGTGGACAATGGACACTTTGTTCCTCAATGTCTGATACGACCGGCCATAGAATGTTTTCTGTTTTACCATCCCATTTCAACCATGATCCCCATAAAGAAAATACATCTCCTACTGTGCTCATCCCCTTCACTCTACATCCAGACAGTATGTTATTGAATTCTCCTGGCGTTTAGGCCCGTAATGAGAAGCAGAAAAGCACCTTTATATTGAAGCTATGTGCCCTACCTCTCTCCATTTCTACGACTTGCTTTAATAAATTACTGTCCAATAAGAACTTTTATGATCTTGGCATATGTTGCCTTTTATAGGTGAAAATAATTGCGTTCCCGGATCACCATGTCCATTCTGAACATGAGAATGAGACTAGCAGAGCCCACAAAATGAGATAGTTTCACAGTGCCTGCACAAGTCCTTCTCATTTGGGTCGTTACACCTCCCCCTCCCCCTTCTTCTCTGTTTCCTGGCATACCTCCAAAACCCCCCATTGCCATGTTCACCCTCACTCAAGCCAACGAAGGTCTGTACTGGCATGCCAACATGCACACATAAACCCCCATGCACAAGCACACAAACACACACAAGCACGGACACACACACACACACACACACATACACCACCCTACCCACACTCTGGATGTTGGGTTGCCGTTGAAGTGTGACAGAAGGCACTTGGCAGGTGACACGCACACTTGATGTTATCAGGTCAGGGCCAGAGCTTCAGCCACCAGAGTGATGAGAGACTGTCACTCGCACATTGTTTATCTACGCTGCAGGGTGCAGGGGGAGAGAGAGGGGGAACGAGAGAAAGAAAGAGAAAGGCTTCTACTCTGCCATATATCACT
This sequence comes from Oncorhynchus kisutch, assembly GCF_002021735.2. Classification (NCBI taxonomy): domain Eukaryota; kingdom Metazoa; phylum Chordata; class Actinopteri; order Salmoniformes; family Salmonidae; genus Oncorhynchus; species Oncorhynchus kisutch. Next base: position 69,223,319 of record NC_034176.2, read on the forward strand.
CTATGGGTGAAGGGTAGGAGGGAGAGAGAGAGAGAGAGGGAGAGATATCTTTCTCGCAGTGAAATTAGAAATAACCTAGAAACCTCAATGTCATTCTTTGATAATTAGAATGCTAATGATTTACCTTAAATGATTTACCTTAAATATCATATTGAAAACCCAGATGTTGTGATACTGGTTGCTGCTAAACTTCCATCTCCACTTAGTTGTGAGCAGAGCAGAGAGAAGGACTCATTGGAAGCATCACTCAACAGAGGTGCTCTTCAATCATTTGGAGAAATGTCTGCCGGAGCGGCACGGCAAATTGATGTGGCTTTGTTATCGGGTTTGCCGATTGATTACACATAGGGGTATAATGAAATAACTAATTGAATGTGTCCTCTCGTAAGCGATTTATTTAAACTTACAAACACACCCAATCACCACCCCCTCCTCCCTCTTCTCAGATGTGAGTGGCTTATAATGAATGAAGACTCTGATAACCTTCACACAACCATTATCAAGGAGGGACGTGGGGAGGGTGGGGGGGAGTAATCTTATTGATTAGCTTCAAAATACTATGTTCAAACATCCCCATCCGTCTCTGGCTGATGACATGCTGTATAGTGGCAAAAGCAACAAACAGCAGTAGCAGTGGCTTGATAGCTTGGGTGGGGAATGGTGCTTACAACAGCAAGGTTGTGGGTTTCGATTCTCACTGGGGCCACATACTGTACACTAAGGATGAGAGCTTCACTGAAATGTGACCCAGTATCAATAGTGCCTGACTATTGATACAATCAAACACAATTTGAGAGAGAGATAGAGATAGTTAGAGAGCGAGAGAACCTATTGATTTGGTTATGAGGTCCCCAGCGCCCCTGGCCTCTCAGGTCCCTGGAGAAGGAGCATTCAGTCAAATCAAATTATATTGGTAACTAACACATATTTAGCAGATGTTATCGCGGGTGTAGCAAAATCCTCCTAGCTCCAACAGTGCAGTAACAACAATACAAAACAATACACACAAATCCCCCAAATTAAAAGAAACGATTAAAGAAATATAGAAATATTAGAACGCGCAACGCTTGTGTCCGTAATATAAATGTAAACGATGGGATGTATAAACATTATGGAAAGTATATTGATTGAAAGGGTGTGTACAGCAGATGTTAAATAGGATAGGCATTGAACACAATATATACATATGAAGTGGGTAAAACAGTATGCAAACATTGTTAAAGTGACCAGTGTTCAGGGACAATATACATATGGCAGCAGTCTCTAAATGCAGGGTTGAGTACTGGGTGGTAGCAGGCTAGTAATGGTGACTAAAGTTCAGGGCAGGATACTGGTGGCCTGGAGATGCAGGCTGTTTTTTCCTTTGTTTGTTTAGTTTACCTGTTCTGTCTCCACCTTCGATGGTACCGGGGTGAACAGGCTGTGGCTCGGGTGGCTGAGGTCCTTGATGATCTTCTTGGCCTTTGTGTGGTACTGGGTGCTGTCGATGCAGGGCAGGCAGTGTGCCCCCAGTGATGCGTTGGGCTGACCGCACCACCCTCTGTAGAGCCTTGCTATTGCGGACGGTGCAATTGCGGCGGTGATAAGTTTGTGAGGGTCTTAGGGGCCAACCCACATTTCTTCAGCCTCCTGAGGTTGAAGAGGTGCTGTTGCACCTGCTTCACCACACTGTCTGTGTGGATGGGCCATTTCAGTTTTTGTGTGATGTGCATGACGGGGAACTTGAACATTTTCAACCTCTCCAATGCGATCCAGTTGATGTTGATGGGGGCGTGCTCCATTTCCTGAAGTCCACGATCAGCTCCTTAGTTTTGTTCACGTTGAGGGAGAGGTTATTTTCCTGGCACCACTCCACAAGGGCCCTCACCTCCTCCCTGTAGGCTGTCTCATTGTGTTGGTGATCAACCACTGTAGTACTGCCTGCAAACTTGATTAATGAGGTGGAGACGTGCATGTCCACACAGTCATGGGTGAACAGGGCGAACAGAAGGGGGCTGAGAAGACACCCTTGTGGGGCCCCCGTGTTGAGGATCAGTGTAACGGAGGTGTTGTTTGCCTACCTTCACCAACTGGGGTCGGCCTGTCAGGAAGTCCAGGATCCAGTTGCATAGGGGTTCAGACCCAGGGCCCCAAGCTTAGAGGGCACTATGTTGTTGAAGACTGAGCTGTAGTCGATGAACAGCATTCTTACATAGGTATTCCTCTTTTTCAGATCGGATAGGGCAGTGTGCAGTGAGATGGTGATTGCATCATCCATGGATCTTTCTTGGCGGTATGCACATTGTAGTGGGTCTAGGGTGTCGGGTAAAGTGGAGATGATGTGATCCTAAACTAGCCTCTCAAAGCATTTCATGATGACAGAAGTGGGTTCTTTGGGGCAATAGTCATTTAGATCCGTTACCTTCACTTTCTTGGGTACAGGAACAATGGTAAACATCTTGAAGCAATTGGGGAAAACAGACTGGGATAGGGAGAGATTGAATATGTATATAAACACTACAGCAAGCTGGTCAGCTCATGCTCTGAGGCCATGGCTAGAGATACCATCTGGGCCGACAGCCTTGCGAGGGTTAACACGCTTAAACGTCTTACTCACGTCGGTCACGGAGAATGAGAGGTCAGAGTACACGTGAGCGGTGGTTGCCCGCGGTGATGACACTGTGGGCGAAGAAGGTGTTTAGCTTGTCCGGGAGCAAGGCAACGGTGTCCGCGACGTGGCTGGTTTTCCCTTTATAATCAGTGATTGTCTGGAGTCCCTGCCACATACGTCTTGTGTCTGAGCTGTTGATTTGCGACCACTTTGTCTCTGTTCTGATGTTTTGCCTGTTTGATTGCCTTACAAGAGGGCATAGCTGGACTGTTTGTACTCGTCCATGTTCCCAGTTGCCTTGTCATGGTTAAATGCAATGGTTCGCACTTTCAGTTTTACGTGAATGCTGCCATCTATCCATGTTTTTTTTTGTTTGGATAGGTTCTAAGTGGGAACAACATCCCCTATGCACTTCCTGGTCACTGAGTCAGTGTATACATCAATGTTATTCTTTGAGGCTACCCGGAATGTGATCAAGACAATCTTGAAGCATAGATTCCAATTGGTCAGACCAACGTTGAACAGTCTAGACCAAGGGTACATCCTGTTTAAGTTTATGCCTATAGGAAGAGAGGAGCAGCAATGATCCCACATTTTTGAAGAGCGAATAGTGTAAGTGATTTGTTGATAAAACTTTAGTAGCGTTTTCCTCAGATTTGCTTTATTTAAGTCCCCAGCTACAATAAATGCGTCCTCAGGATATGCGGATTCCAGTTTGAACAAAGTCCAGTGTAGCTCGCTGTCGCAGTGTCTGCTTAAGGGGGAATATACACGGCCACGACGATGACAGAAGACAATTCTCTTGGGAGGTAATGCCGTTGGCATTTGATAGTGAGGTATTCCAGATCGGGGTAGCAAAATGACTTGAGTCACACCATGAGTAGTTAATCATGAAACATACAGCACCTTTCTTTCTTCTTGTCCGTGTGATGTATTGAGAACCCAGCTGGCTGTATGGATGGGGACAGTATATACAGAGAGAGCCATGATTCCATGAAACAGAGTATGTTACAGTCCCTGATGTCTTTCTGGAAGGAGATCCTCGCCCTGAGCTTGTACACTTTATTGTCCGGGGACCGAACATTAGTCCAGAATGTGTTGAGGGTTCTCTCAGGATCCTGGTGACGGAGCATTAGCCCAGAGTGGAGGGTTGAGGGTCCTTTCATGTCCCTGGTGAATGATAATTAGCCCAGAGTGGAGGGTTGGGGGTCCTTTCAGGTCCCTGGTGAATGATAATTAGCCCAGAGTGGAGGGTTGGGGGTCCTTTCAGGTCCCTGGTGAATGATAATTAGCCCAGGGTGGAGGGTTGGGGTCCTTTCAGGTCCCTGGTGAAGGAGCATTTGTCCCGAGTGTAGGTTTGAGGGTCCTCTCAGGTCCCAGGTGAAGGAGCATTAGTCCAGAGTGGAGGGTTGACGGTACTATCAGGTCCCTGGGGAAGGAGCATTAGTCCAGAGTAGAGGGTTGAGGGTACTATCAGGTCCCTGGGGAAGGAGCATTAGTCCAGAGTGGAGAGTTGAGGGTACTATCAGGTCCCTGGGGAAGGAGCATTAGCCCAGAGTGGAGGGTTGAGGGCCACATTTGGCTATTTCTATATCAAATCCCATCCTGCCTGGTTGAGTGGCTCGATTGAATGGAGGATGGCCTGAAAGAGCCTGACGTCCATGTTTATCTAGTCCTGATGGGCCGTCACCATGGCACCTACTCACACATACACATGCACACATTCACGTACGCACTCAGGGGTACATACAGTACATATGCAGACACGCTGACGCAGATATAAACACACTCTGAAAGACACGTACACACACACACACACACACTCCATCTACTGACCCTACTGTAAGGACAGGAGCACAGTACACTGAGGAATAATATTATTAAAGTCACACTACACACACACACAGTCTGGCATAAGTATAGACCATCATTAACTAGACCTGTACAAAGATATGACACACACTATGACACAGGCAGCAGTTGTCTTGTTACAACGATTATTTATTAAATTTAAAATATCTTTAGCACAGGTTAAAAATTAGACACTTCCATCTACAATGAGCGCCATGGGATTCAGATTCTAACATGGTGGAAAATAAACACTCTTAGAAAAGAAAAACATTCTCATCCAACCAACCCTCCTCCTTTCTCATCCCCTCAGAACGTTTCAGTCGCTAGGGCCGAGGCAAATTTGAATTTTTAATAATCATTGCTTGTTTCTCAATATACCCACGCATTGCAAAGACCATACTGGAAAAACAGGACTCGTCCAGTCCAAGTTTTAAATGACTCATTCTCCTTGCATGTAATTTGTAGCTAATTAATTACACCCTCAATTTATAAGTGAAGTGAATGAACATTACAAAGTTGTTCTCTACCAAGCTTCTTCTGAGCTTTGTTGTAGTATTATGTTGTGTTGTCGTGTTAGAAACATATGTGTACCTTTTAAAAAGCGGCCCACTCTTTGAAGCTGGTGAATTTTCATTTTGGTTAAATAAATCAAATAAGCAGCTCAATCTGGCTCTCAGATCCTGCCGACTCAACTAGTAGCTTTCAAGCGAAATCGTTTGGCCATGGCATTTAATTGGCTGAATTAGCGACTAAGGATATGTAATAATTCATTTTAAAGTATGTATACGAACGTGCAATGGCATTGAAATAATCTATGATAAGTATGAGTCAGAGCTTGTCTCCACCCCTCCCCTCGCTCTCCGATCATACCCCGACCTAGACAATCCCCTACCTGCGGGAGGTTCATGGCCTACATTACCTCAACCCTATCTTTACAAACATAATAACAGGTAACAAGTAACATGAGCAGAGCACTGTTAATAATGGCAGGCTATCGCATTTAAAGTATTAGTAAGAAAACATTAACAGCAAAGACATATATCCCCCAGTTATTGAAGTTGTTTAACAAACTGTATCCATTTTTATAGTTTATTTTTTATTTCATTTTCTTGTTGGATCTCTTCTTCTTCTTCAGTACATGCCAAATGAGAATCTTGGATTACAAAAGTACCTGAACGACTTGCTAGTATATCAGCATGCATAGCTGTTTGGTATTTACATTCTATTTACAGACATGGGCTACAAGGAGGGGGATTCTACAGCACATCGTCTTTCATGTGTTTCATTTACATCTCCAGAATGCTGAAGAGAAAGCAGCTTGATACGGACATATTGCAGAGTACACAGGACATGCACATAAAAGAGAATGTTCTGTCTCTTAAGTCAGTGCATTGCGTAACACTGTGTCTTTCTCGCTCTCTGTCTCTCTCTCGCTCCCTCTCTGTCTCTGTCTGTGTTGTGCACCAAACTCTGAGCACAGAGTGATTGGAAAGGTTAATTTACGGTGTTAACCGTGCCGTGAAGGGAAAAGCAAATAGCACAGAGTTGGGAGAACATGCACAGCACTGGTGAAGGACATTAAGCTGAGTCTCGCCCGCACCCTCCCTCCCTGTCTCCCTCCCTGTCTCCCTCCCTCTATCTCTCAGACGACAAACACTTGGGCCCCCTGTTGTGTACAAAGACGCGGTGGGCCATCACCATCCATCACGGAAGACATATTGACAAGGCCTTCACCAGTGATCAGGCTTTAAGCGGACCATGCCACAGCAGCCTCACCTCCCTAACATGAGGCTACGCTACTGCACAGCTAACGTGGCTAACATGTCCATCTCCACAAAACAGCCACAGAACAACATGACATCCACAGGACCATAGGAAGCTTTGACAGGGTAGAAAGAAAGGAAGACTATTGAGTTGTTTAGATACAGCATCATGGGAGTGGACATTTATATAGCCATACATAGACACATATATATTTCAACATCACGACGTGTAACGTCATGTAGGTGTTGTTTGATTGTTGTATTCTGTGGGTTCATGCTGTACATGGAAGACGTGGATGAACACATACACCCTCCCCCAGAGTTTTCAGGTTTGGTGGTTGCAATGCCAACCCTCTTGCGGCTATTGCAGTAGTCATTAAATATATTGCTCAGTTAGTGAGAATAACACCAGCATATAATTATATGTATCTCTAGTCTACTGAAGGTTCCTTGTCTATGGGTGCCTCATTTACAAGCCAGGCCCTAATATAGGCAATCAGCAGCGCTATCCTCTCACTGGGGGTCCATAAACAGTTGATTTCACAGCAGCGCCTTTGATAAACGAGGGAGGTGGCCTGCCTGGCATGTTAATGGGCCATCCCATAAAGATTATCTCTGACTGGGGTCACCCAGGCCAAGTAGCAGGGGGCTGATTGCCACGGCAATAAGACTCCGGCAAGCATTGCCGAGGCTTTGACGACCCCTTTGACGATTCCACCACAGCCAACACCACAGCCCACCCCCTTGGACAATCAAAACCTCACCATGGAAGCCCTCATGGGGAATAAGGAAGACGTTTACTACAGTGAAATTGAAATGAGGGGGAAGAGCAAATGAACCTGGGAGGGCGAGAGGAGGTGGGGCTTATTGAAACAGGCTTTAAACCAGCTTTAGACCAGGAGCTGTAAATGTTTAATTGTCCTCTAAAGGCAATACTTTTAAAACAGATTGGGTAAAAAATAATCACTGCTTGACCTGGAGATTAGGAGGGACATAACCACAGCAAAATATTATTCCTAACACTAAATAGAGGCCAATCTAAAATAAAAATGTTTTATTGTGAATATTGGTGTATTGAACTTCATTGTGTGTAGCCAATTGGTAATAAAGATTTTATCACAATTATATATTTGTGGGAATTTAATGATACATGTTGATTGAGTTGGGGGGCACTCTGTTTTAGGAAACCCAGTGAAAGCTTATGGTTGTCCCAACGTGTTGCTCTAACTCTCTGTATGCTGGGGGCATGAAAAGGGGTAGGGGTGAAGGGGATGGTTTTGGGGAGAATTTTCTGGACCCTGACAAGGTTTCACTGCTTTAATACAGAGGGATTACACTCATCTCTCAGCGGGGGACACCCTATGCGGCAGGGTAGCCTAGAGGTTAGAGCGTTGGACTAGTAACTGGAAGGTTGCAAGTTCAGACTCCCGAGCTGTCAAGGTACAAATCTGTCTTTCTGCCCCTGAACAGGCAGTTAACCCACTGTTCCTAGGCCATCATTAAAAATAAGAATTTGTTCTTAACTGACTTGCCTAGTTAAATAAAGGTCAAATACAAAATATGCCAACCCCCCTTCTGCCCACCAAAGTTCCCCCAAAACCTAATCCACTTGCCCCCAATAAGCCCTATATGACTCAGAAAGGGCCAGGCACAGGTGGCTGTCATGGTGGAGGGGTGACTCAATCACTTCTGTGACCACTCTATGTACCTGACTCTGAGTCAGATGGGCATCACGACTCACAGTGACGTAGAATGGGCAGAGCTCCTTATTCCACCTCATTGAACTGATCTGGGTGCAGCCATTTGAGTGGTGGAATGGTATCCTCTGCAATCAGTGCAGTTCAGGCCTGAGAATTGAAGATGGAATAAAGATTTGTGTGTCTTGGTTTTCTTTTTCCTTCTCCCTCTGTCTCTCTGTTTCTCTTTGTCTCTCTCTGTCTATATGTTTCTCTGTCTCTCTCGGTCTCTCTGTTTGTCTCGGTCTCTTTCTCTGTCTCTCTCTCTCTGTTTCTCTCTCAGTTATTCTGGCTCAGCTGCAGGTGCCTAAATCAAGCTGTCAGAAAGCAGACTGCACGACTAAACAGCGCAGCCTGAAATGCCACCTGTCCATTGTCTCTGGGCGATTTATTATTCCACAATTTATTTATTTCTCGAGCGGGAACTCAGGTTTTCTAGAAGTTCCCTCCCCTATAACAACCTCAGCCAGGTTTGGAATTTTATGCATTTACCGACAACCTTTTTACGTGTTTTATTTACTTATTTATGAAGTTTATCTGGCAGGGACAATACACAACAAAAACATAAGTCTCAAAGCACTGAGAAAACATGTGTCAGACCAGATTTAGCTAATAGCTAAATATGATGCCTCACATGACATATCCGTGTCACCCTAGCTGAACCTTACTGGGAAACCAGGAACAACATCCTCCTTATAAGCCAATCAGATTTGTATTTCTTTTTATTGAACCTTTATTTAACTAGGGAGGATGTTGAGGATTCAGCATTGTTATGGTTATGTTGTTACACAGGGGTCAGTCCTTGGCAATTACATCACGTCAGGACCATTTGGCTAATCCGAATCTATCCAGACCCCCAAATCTTCTCACCGATCCCAGCTCGGTGAGGGGTCAAGGGGGTTGATGTGAGGCTAGTGGGCCCCCTTGAGGCCAATCCAATCAGTTGGTCAGGCTGGGGTATGGGAGCTTTATCACCATATTAAACCCTCTGTTCATTATCTCAGTAGCCTAAGCCAGGCTCCACCACTCTGTTCTGCTGTCATTACAGCAGCATGGTAGTCTCATCGTCCCTGCCACTGTGGTACAGCATTATGAGGTTGATTTGACCTGGGACAGCAACAGGGGTCTGGCTTAAAAGAGGGGAGGGTCTATACTGTAATCCTGTGACCTCACTGCCAATACCTTGTCCGGCCTCAGGCCAAAGGTCAGTCTCAGGTCTCAGGTCAAGCGTAATCATCACAGAGCCAACCCAAAAATGACACACAGATACAGACATGCTTTGGAACGTGAGCATGTGTGTGTGTCATGTCCAGTCACAACACTGGAAGGTCTCTCTACAGTCCCCCTATGTGACCGTCTGCTCTACCACACCACTACACACCCCTACGCCCCTAGAGTCCACAGAATCACAGGAGGCACCGGCTTCACTATTACATCACTGCCATTAGCTAAATGACCAGTCACATTATCTCTCTTATAAGCTGTTTTCCTCTTCTCTCTCCTTCCCCAATGTTTGCTCTGCCACACCTCCCCAATGTACACGTGCTCCAATGGGACAGGAGCCTACCCTACACACACATTAGCCAGCTAGCCATCACACTAATGAACTGTATAGCCAGAGAGGCATGTACTTATTAACCAGGCAAGAGAAGGAACTAGGTGATAAAACAAATACAGGCCAGCTAAGTTGTTAAGCTACGATGCCAAAGCAAATAAGGTACAGAGTATTTATCCTAACATACACAACACTGGGACTAGTGGTTTGTTTGTGGATGTGACTTGACACATGCATAAGCCATGGTAGTCACTGCAGAACACAGGCTAGAGGATACATAGGCTTCTAATGAAAGTGGATATGGCTCCCTCCCACTATCTTTCTCGTTCTCCCCCTCTCCACTGACAGTGGTAATTGACTTTCTCTCTCCTCTTGTCTCTTGTTTGTGTGGCCGTGCGAAGGGCTGACAAATGACCCACCAAGCAGCCTGATGGCCCTATATTACCCACTCCTCTATTTGCTTAATCCAAAAACAAGATTCTGGGTCCGTTTCACCTCTCTCTCCTCTCTGTCTCTCTCTCTCTGTGTCTCTCTCTGTGTCTCACTCTCTCTCTGTGTCTCTCTCTCTCTGTCTCTCTCTCTCTCTCTCTCTCCTCTCTGACTCTCTCTCTTTCACCAGGGAGATTGATGGAGTGCTTCACCTCAATAGCTTGCCTCCGTCTGGGAGAGGGGAGAAAGGGAGAAAAGAGGAAAGAGTAGAAAAAGAGGAGAAAACGAGAGGTGAAGCAAAAAGAGGAAAGAAAATGGGAAAGGTGATAGAAGGAGGAGGGAGAGGAAAGAGAGGAGGAGGGAGAGGAAAGAGAGGAGGAAGGGGATTGAGACAGAAGACATGAAAGTAGGAATGAGCAGTGAGAAGAGAGAAAAAAATAAAGTAAGAGGGGGAGGGGTGAGCCTGATTAAATGGAGGGTCTGTGTATGTATTGGAGTGGAGGAGAGAAAGAAATAAAGAAAGAGGTAAGGGGTGCCCAATAGGGGGTAAATCTGAATTAGGACAGCACTCTATCCCCCCTCCCTCCATTCTCCCAAATATCCCTCATGTTAATATACCCCCAGCGTGGCACTCTGGATAATATAACTTTGACCTGTGAATTGTGAATATGCTAACAGCTTATTGTTTGAACACTGAACAATCCATTATTTTGCAGATCTGTTTACATACAGTCCGGTTGTTTAGATTAGTCTGAGTGTGTGTACGAGTGTCTGTGTGTGTGTGGGGGGGGGTGTAAGCGTTTGTGTATAAGGGCATGTGTGTATGCGTGTGTGTCTGTGTGAGCATCTACAGAAACCTGTGAATAACACTGAGGCTTCTGGGAAATGTCATGGTCAGGGTCATACTCTGATGAAACGGCATGTGTGCAGTCTGCTAGTTTATCTCATTGAAAAACACACTAACCGTGTTCTTCAAACAGGCGAGGGGGGATCACAACTGTCTCTGTCACGTATACCCTCTTTAACTCCTCAGAAAAATGCTTTTGCTTCATATGGGCGAAAACAGAAAGCTTCAAACTCGGGAGGACATCAACAGTAGCTCAACGTGATGTCTCCTGCCGTGTGTGTGACTGACATCTTCATCCTTTAATATGCTTCTGCCTAATAGATCTGCATTAACTTATCTCCACAGAGCCAGGTAGCAGCACCGCTCCCATCCTCCTTTTGATGTTGTGTTTGTGGTGCGCGTTGACCGCAAGGACGGGAGCTAATACACACATCAAACACCTTTTACTACTACTGCTTCCCCACCAAGCAGGCAGACAGACACACACACACACACACACACACACACACACACACACACACACACACACACACACACACACACACACACACACACACACACACACACACTCACACTCACACTCACACACACACACACACACACACACACACACACACACACACACACACACACACACACACACACTGAACTGGTTTCTATCTCTACTATACTTTCCTAATGGGGCCAACTCTTCCTTAGCTGTCCCTGGTCACAGTCTATGTCCATCCCTCTCCATCCCTGATGTCTTCCCATTGATTAATCCACTGATAAATATTGCTTTGGGTTTGGTAATGCTTTACACTGGAGAGCCACTGTACATGATTCACTTGCATTGATTGGTCTGTGTATAATTTTATGAAACATACAATATAAGCCAATGTAAACACAAATAGTTGCTTCATTATGATGTCTCTGCCATACCATCAACACCCCTGTCATCAGACCTGTCATCACCGAAGCCCATGAATCCTCATGAATCCCTATTTTAAAGCCATGATTCATCAGTCAGTGAGCACTGCTATTGTTAGATGATGACAGCAGAGCAGAACAGAGTCAGGTTGTGTGGAGGTCCCCTCCATAGAGGGGCTGAAGCACTTGGAGCCCAGCCCAGGGAGAGTGCAGCTGCACTGGGGAAGGATAAAGGAATCGCTGGGGTGGAAGAGCAACAGGTATTTAACGGCTAGCCTGAACATCTGGTTGAGCTTAGAGCTATTGTTCATTAACACAGAGTCAACCCCAGATAGGATGTGATGTCACAGGGCTGTGGGGAAGTGGCACTAGCTGGGGTGGAGGGGTCAGTGAACTCTTTGGCTGAAGGGTAGGAGAGGAGTTGTGGAGGTGACCTGAGAGAAGAGCAGATTTTGTCTGGTCAGGTCTAGCTGAGAGAATGTTGGTTTTGTCTGAAATGCTGCCCTACATTTCTAAATGTGGGAACCATTTTAACTTCAACATTGTCACATTGTTTGCTTGTTGTCTCATTTTCTCTCTCCTCTCTGTCACTCTACATCTCTGCTGTTCTCTCTCCTCTCTGTCGATCTACATTTCTCACTTCCTCTGCACTCCTCTCCTCCTGTATTCCTCTCGTCCCCTGTTCCTCGTGCTGCTAGGCCCTGGCAGTGCAGTTGACTCATTGAGATGTGTAAATCCCTTTGACATGGGATGAATAGACAGTTCCTGGCAGGGCGCCCCACGCCACTTTGTGCACTGCCACTTAATTGGAGCGCCCCAGTTTGCCCTCCCTCCCTCCCTCCCCTCACCCCCTACACCCTCCACACCCCCTGCTCTCTCACTCTGGCCAGGTTCTTTCTGACATCAAAGGGGCGTTATGCATCCCTTCAAAGTGCTTAAAACCCATTCAGCTCGGTGGTTTTGCTTAGGAGGTCCTTTTTAAAAGGAACGGTATTTCTATCACATTATATTTTCTGTAATTAAGGAAACTTAGAGTATGTACCCTGAAAACATAGGATAGAGTGCTTCCATTGGCTTAGAGAGAGTGTCTCTTCCTTCCTATGGTAGGTATTATGATCACAATGCATATTTTCATCTACATGTCAACATGTACTACTTACAGCTGAGGGTTCTATACATACAGAATATACATACATACACCACTGTATTCCACTTGTCTCCATTTGAGAGTGTTTATGTGTGTGGGGGTGTGTGTGTGGGTGTGTGTATGTGTTTGTTTGTTTTTAACCGTCACGATGAGCGTCCATCCGTAACGTTTATAAACAGATCGACTGGCGCTCTCCTCACGAGTCTCTGGGATGGGCGAGAGGAGGAGCAGAGAGGATTGTGGGAGCAGGCGAGGGGCTGTTTAGGTATCAGGTTTGTCCTGGAAGCACATCGATAGGTAGAGGATGCAAGAGGATGAAGATGCTTTCAGGTTATCTTGCGTGCGTTGCGTTCCATGCACAGTATCCTCTCTTGCACCAACAGCTGTAGTTGGTCTGGTTGTTGTTATGTCTTCAGTAGACCGTTTGAGATAGGTCAAAAGTTAATATGGTTTCTGCAACCTTGAAATCATACTGTGATGTTCCGTTCTCCTTGTTGGTCGTACAGAGGAGCACCTGGGTAAACCATGCCAGGTGATGTGGGAGAGAGAGATAGAGACACCTGCCTTAGCTGAGGTCATGTGTTGCCCTATGAGAGGTCCATGAGAGAGACCACAGTACAGAGCCCAGGGGGGCCATTGATACAAGCTATTCAAAAGGGATGAGGAAACAACAAAGAAACAAACCAAATACCAGATCAGCTGCCCACGGATCTCAGGTAGACACATGACATAGATGCATCGGGGCCCCTGCTGAGGATACTATAGTATGTTTACTCTCTAATACTTTATTCTGGGTTCTACCTTCATAATATACTCAACACTATATGACTTAGTCACAGTCCCATTGTCTTTATAGACAGAAATGTTTCCCTAATATGTCTGCAGGTATTCAAATAATACAATGAGCTATTACTTGCATTTCTATGCATTTAGTCAAATATACAGGTCAACAAAATGCCCTACTTGGTATACAGTAAGTTAATACTGCCTGGTAAAGATAGGAATCTAGGATTAAAAAGGTGTAATCGTTGTACTATTCACAATTATGAGTTTTGTGATCTACAAGCATACTGAGGAACACAGTAAAGTCAGATCCATGCTATAGTACATCACTCATGTCCATTGGAGAGGAAGACTGGTTCATTATGCAAATAGTATACACTATAGTAGTCTTACAGTCCAACTAAAATGATACAGGAAGTAAGTTCTCTAAAACGAGGAACATATTGTCAATGGTAGTTACAATGACCTCTGATAGGGAAGATAGAGTAAGGGATTTCAGAGGGAGGAGGTGGGTTGCTTGGGTATTGTATCCTAAATCAGGAACGCAGGACTTGGACGAGTCTTCTTAGTGGAGGATCCCACTTGGGGGAAAAAGGTTTTAGATGAACTACTTACAGTAACATGCATCAAAGTTTTGTCTCCCCCCCCCCCTACAAAGGAAATGGTTTCTCCCGTAATATTCTTCTGATGTTGTCAATCATCTTGATTCATCATTTGAGTCAGTGTTTTGTTTGTTTTTGTTTTCTTACAAAAAAGCTGTAGGTAAAATCGTGGAGATGGAAGTGGGAGTAGGAAGAGACTCTGAAGCATTCCTCTACACTGTTTTTAGGGGTGTTTTCTTCTTCTCCAGGGAAGTCATCTTTAAATGTTGTTGTGCTTTGTGGGGTTCCTCATGCCATTGGTCAGTCACTCTTAAGTCATCAGCGTTCAGTCGCCAGGTTATCTGCAGACATGGAGAGAGAACAATAGAGAGAGAACAATAGAGAGAGAGAGAGAGAGAGAGAGAGAGATGGAGAAGGAAAGCGAGAGTGAGAGAGAGAGGGAGAAGGAAAGAGAGAGAGAGAAACAGTAGAGATCATTAAATGTGTATGAGTCAGACCACCCATCTGTGTGTCTCTTTTTTGCTCCCCCCCCCCCCCCCCCCCCACACACACACACTCACAGACACACACCATGACTGTTAGTGAAAGAGCGAGAGGCCCGCAACGAAGGGACCCCACCATAACCTCCACAGACACTGGGCCCACCGTGTCACAGCCATGACACAGGCTGACTCACTGTTATTCGGGACGGTGTTGCCCTCCCTGGTGCCTGTGTAAAAACAAAGGGCCGGTGACCACCCTGTGAGTGTGTACGGTCTGACTGCATCGACGCTGAGATTCTGAGCGACAGCGGTGGCTGCATGGGGAGTGACTCCTTCATCAGCTTCAATTAAGGCCAGAGAGACAGAGATGGCTACAGAGGCCTCTCACTAACAGCATGGATGAGTCTAACCTCTGGATTCAACACAACCCCTCAGTCAAAGATCACTCTCTGGGTTTGAGTCTTCAGAATAATATTCATTAAGTTTATAGTTCTATGATATGTTCATCTCTAGAATGCATCCTACAGTATCTATTTGGTCAGTTCTGAGCCATTATTACAATTTAAAAAAACACTAGAGTATACCAAACATTTAGAAAACCTAGCAATTCGTCGAGGCATAGACTCTACAAGGTGTTGAAAGCTTTCCACAGGGATCCTGGCCCATGTTGACTCCAATGCTTCCCACAGTTGTGGACCATTCTTGATTTACTCGGGAAACTGTTGAGAGTGAAAATTCTAGCAGCGTTGTAGTTCTTGACAGAAACCGATGTGCCTGGCACCCACTACCATACCACCTTTAAATGCACTTAAATCATGCCCATTTAACCCTCAGAATGGCACACAATCTATGTCTCAATTGTTTCAAGGCTTAAAAATCATTCTTTAACCTGTCTCCTCACCTTCATCTACACTGATTGAAGTGGATTTAACAAGTGACATTAATAAGGGATCATAGCTTTCACCTGGATTCACCTGGTCAGTCTGAGTCATGTTCTAAATGTTTCTACTCTCAGTGTATAACAACATGACCAACAACAAAGGGATTACACACAGGCCCACAGTGAAGGAGCACTACACATCAATAACGGACACATCAGTTCCTTTATCTAGCCTGTGTTTACTCTCTAAAGCCAGGCAGTCATGCCACTGTGAGAGAGTGTTTTGGGTTGATATTTTGCTGAAAAACGCTTGAAAGGTTTCCTACCCCCCAGGTAGAGTAGAGGGATGATTCATACGGGCTGTGTGTGGGTGTGTGGGTGGGCCATTAGACAGAGAACAACAGCTACCTGGCGCTGGAGCTCCATGTACTGACCCTAATGTAAGGACAGGAGAACAGTACACTGAGGGTAATTATTAGAAGTCACACACACACACACACACACACACACACACACACACACACACACACACACACACACACACACACACACACACACACACACACACACACACACACACACACACACACACACACACACACACACACACAAACACAGCTATTCGAAACAACTCTAAAATCCTAGGATCATAAAATCCCTACTCTCATTATAATAACCTATAATGATGTGGGTCCTGTATACCATGTGTGATATTTAAGCAATAAAGCCTGAGGGGGTGTGGTATATGGCCTGTTCTTACACTCGACGCAATGCGGAGTGCCTGGACACAGCCCTTAGCTGTGGTATATTGACCATACAGTATATCACAAACCCACGAGGTGCCTTATTGCTTTTATAAACTGTTTACCAACAGAATTAGAGCAGTAAAAATACATTTTTGTCATACCAGTGTTATATGGTCTGATATGCCACGGCTGTCAGCCAATAAGCATTCAGGGCTCAAACCACCCAGTTTATAATTTAGCTTTAATCTCATGTGGTAATAATTATCACTGCCTGCCTCCCATTTACTTTCATCATCATGTCTTTACATTTTCCAAAATGGTCAGGCATAATTTCCTACATGAAAACAAGAGAGAGTAAGGTCTCAATGTGTACTACCATATCAGTATGTCCCGGGTGAGTCACTGGTTCACAAACAAAGCCTCTCTTTCTCCGGCTGAGGCCCAACATACGCAGGTGGTTCAGGGCAGCACACACACGTGCCCTTCCCTGTGAGGATACAGTGTGTACTGCTTACATACCAGATTCCAAAAAAACAACTACTGCTTTGTCCCAGTACAGAAAGGTGATTCCTCACAAAACTAGAATGAACAGGACCCATAGAAAGGTCCTTTGGAGGAAGTATTGTGGACATACAGTATATTACATTTGTTTCCTAAAGCATAATTGATCAATAATGAATTGAAGTTGGAACACTTGTGGCATTCTGGGCTGACCCAGGCCTCCTATATAAACTATTTTTCTGTTCTAGTTTTGTGCGGAATCACCCAGTAAAGTCCCCATCCAGTAACCTCACTGTGCTGTATCCATACAACTAGAGATCAGTCACTGCCCCAGGGCTACACGTATCCACTCTGAGAGAACCAACACAGTCCTGAATACACCCCTGGCTAAGAGGTAAGCTGCGTTTGGGAGCAACACAATTCTCTAGCAGTGTGAACAATACAGCTACCCAGTGATGGGAACGGTGGGCCACTCAGCAGCACCAAAGCCAGGTGTTAGCACTTGAGGTCGCTTGCCTCATCAATAATTGACAGAGGCAAACCAATCAGAACAATTTGCTCCCCACAACGAAGTGCTAGAGCAGGCTCACACCGGCGAATCATCAATGAGGCAATTAGCAGAAACGGTTAGACGGTTAGCCTCTCGCTAGCACCACTCCTCTGACGCTATGCTAAGCTGCACCAGGTCCTGTCATAGATACTGTTGACAGAGTGTTCCTGGTCAACACTCAGATAAGGAGATAGGGAAAGCTGCAGAATGTAATGATGTGCTGCTGAAGCCCCTTGGTAGAATGTGAGCTGCGTTACAGAATTAAATGTTGTCAATGTGTTGCACAGGCCTCTTTAGGAGCACAATGCAAATCCGTCACCATGGGGGAATGACCAGTATTGGCCGTTGCCGTGGAGAGGGCCAGCTGGAGCTGTTTCTGTGGCTATTCCGGTGTGGGAGAGTCTTTATGGACAAGGATAACATCGACCCGGGTGACATCGCTCAAACATTGGGGAAAACAACATCAAAGATGGTGTTTCTCTTTGAAGTCCAGGGTCCAGGATTGTTGTTTGACGGAGAAATCAAAGTCCTGAGGGAGCTGCTTGAGAAGCCTGATCGAGCGGCCATATTGGAACCATATCATAGCTAATCGATGCAGCTCTCTCTGCTCTTTCAGCTTTGGGTCCAGTTGAGGCTCAATTAAAACAGTAACCTTGATCTGAGAAACAAACCATGCAAACCTTGCACAGCGCATAGATTATTCCCAAACACAGACATATTCACGCACACATCACACACACACGCACATATACTCACATATGCGTAATACCAAAAATAAATACTATATACTATACTATTTGATGTCGATTTTGTTTAGTTCAAATGAAACGCTGAGGAGATGAATAGTAAGTTGTTTACCCATACTCACTCATGGCTTTTCCCCTTTGAAAAAGACAAGCTTTCCCCTGAATATCTCAGCTTTCTAATCACCTTAATGCAGTCTCAGTTTCAATATATCTCACTGATGGAAGGATTAGGAAAGAAAATGAGAAAGGCAGAGAAAGAGAAAGAAGAGAGAGAGGAGAGAAACAATTGCTATCAAATACATTTGTTTCCTTGCGTTCAAATTTATTTCATACCTAAAATGTGTTATATTTTGTATTTTAGTAATTGTTTTCTTATTCAATGTATCATTTTATTGAAATTTGACAGAGACAAAAACTCAATTCTTTTACACAGCTGAACTGACTTCCTCAGTACATCATTTTAAAACATATTTCTAATGTAATGTCTTCAACCTACCTATGCAGCATATTCACTATTAATCATCATAACTATTCCATAGTAACAACTTTGGAGCAGTTTTATCTCCTTACTTGATTTACATAGCTCTTAAAGGGGCAGTGCAATTATATTACAATTGATTGGTTGGCCTGTCCACTGGCGTGGCTGATATTGACACTTGTAGACAGTTACTGTCTGTTTAATGATCACTATTCACTTTTATAGCCCTCTCTGGACCACGTCACTAATAAATATTTGCAAAGAGGAAATTTGCCGTATGTCTTGAGAGAGCCATAAAGGTGGCACCTATGTGTTTTGAGATTAGCATGTAATTAAAATAGTAAATCAATATTTATTAAGCTCTATTGCAAAACAAATGAGAATTGTAGCAGGGTCGCCAATGCATGCCGGGGCCAAGAGAGCAATGATTCCTTTTACTGTTCATCTCTTCTCTCTCTCTCTCTCTCTCTCTCTCTCTCTCTCTCTCTCTCTCTCTCTCTCTCTCTCTCTCTCTCTCTCTCTCTCTCTCTCTCTCTCTCTCTCTCTCTCTTATACTAGCAGCTTCATATAAAACATTGCAGCATAAAATGCACCCAGTATGACCTCATTTTATTTATAATGAGAATATAAAATGCATACATCACCTTTCTCTCAATCAATTGTTGAAACAAATGTAATAATACGTGTGTGTGTGTGTGTGTGCGCAATCGTGTGTGCAGGTGTGTGCATAGCTATACTGTATTTGTGTGTATGCTATAGTCTGTGCGTTTGTGCTTGCGTCTGGACGAGTGGAGGGAGCACTTGAAGGTGAGCTCTCTCTCTCACTCGTCCTTCAGCGCTTGTTGTTCTTCTGTAAACGGAGGAGCTGAGAATAACTCTGCTCACATTACACTTCACTGTGCATAAAACCATCTCAGCAGTGCTGGCTGCTCACTGTCACACAGTCTGTCTGTCTGTCTGGAGCACAGCAGGCCAGACTACAGTAGAGAGAACCCAGTGTGAGGTCAGACAATCCTCCCCTACTGTACCCAAAACCTATCTCAGCTACGTCAGCCCTCCACGGCCCCACTTCCAGCCCTAGTCACGTAAACCCAGGACTAATGGGCCTAAAATTACACTGTGACACCTCCACCTCCTTTTTCAGACACAAACACAGGTGCACAGAGGCGGACACACACAGGAACACACAGAGGCGCTCTCACACATACTGGTGTGCACACACATACTAACACCTACCCACTCACGCACAAACACACACATATACACGCGCGCACACTTCACCTCAATGAGACCCTCTTCCCCTTTTCAACCACAGGTATAAAAAGGTGAGTGCAGACTATCTATCTCACCACACCTTCTACATCTATAGCAAGTTAAGGGACTGGAGAAAGCAAACAGTTGTAAATAAAGACAACCCCTTTCACCTCTGTAGGCTAAGATGCACAGATTATAGTAGGAATGGCTGCTACAGTGTCTAGAGCTATATATCTACTGTACATATGCTATGCAAAAGAGAAAGAGAAGCCAATAAAAACTCAATGGAGCACTGCTTTTATTGTTTAAAAATTGCTCTACATTTTAACGGCTGAAGAAAACATTGGTCAGATTCAATTATGCATTAAAAAAAATAAGTTATGAGCTGGCGGCTAAATTATTGATGCTGGCATGGATAGTGGCTCGGCGTTGCCAATGTGTCACCGCATTTCTGCTGACGTTTCTTCCTGTATTGATAATTTTCCATCTAAAAAGGTCCATAAAGTCTTGATCTGTGAAAGATGGCAAGTGGCCGGGATATCCTGTAATAAGCAGATTGGAGAAATGATACATAATTATTGGAGGGAGTGAAAATGGGTTTGATATCATATCTAACATAAAACACTGGATGTATGAACTGGACTTTTTTGTCACAGTCTGAGGATTTAAACTAAATCAATTGAAACCACTTAAATGTTTCTTCGACCGGATGTGTTATTCATTTGTCTGCATCATGTCCAGTGTGCCACATTTACCAGAAATATTGAGGTACAGTTAGGGCTGTGGCGGTCACACAATTCCGTCAGCCGGTGATTGTCATGCAACTAACTGTCGCTTTCACGGTAATACAGTCTACACCTTCAGAATAAATCCATTATTTACTTTAGACAGGTCTAAAGAAGTGAGATATGAAGAAAATGTCGTCTAAAATGTCGTCCTTACATTAGGCCCTGATGTGGCTATGCCAAATAGCTGTGGGCTACACTAGTTCATTTAGCAACAAGATTTGATTAGAATTCCATAGCATTATTTTATAGAATGAAGAATACAACTGAACAAAGCTGAATGAAATCTAAATATTTTCTCCAAACTATTTGAGGGAGTGCCCACACGGCTATTCTGTGTTGAGCGCTTAACAAAGAAAGTACTCCTATAGTCTTAATTTAGAGTTATTAATGTAACTTTAGTTGTTCTACAAATTTTGGGCTATATGTTTTGATGTTCAATACATTGGAAGGCTGCATTATGAGTCTCTAATGATGTTTTTTTTTTTTTAAGTTGCTTGAAAGGCATGAGCTCTACTTAGTTTTTTTTGCGCAGGCTGAAAACACTCTAATAGTCTCTCATTCACAATTTGACAAGCACTTGATAATCCTCGAATTTCACGGCGGCATCCTCTTTGTGGCCGTATTGCACCCTAAAGAAATCCATGCTGTTTGCGGCCGGGAGTACTGCCTTGTGCCCTTCTCCCTGAGTGTGCTGCGCAATAGAACCGCCTCATATGGCTCTCCGTCACGTGATCGGGTCTTTCTCACAGGCTATAAGTGAAGACAGACACATCGGGGACGCAGCTGCGAGCGTCCTTATCAAATTCCAAGGTGCATATTGAAGATATTGGAAGAACGGTCCACATTTATTTTTCGTCAGCCAACAAGATGCCAACAACAAGATGAGTAGTCCTAACAAACAGCAAAAGCACTAGCCTATGTCAATCTACTATCCCCAATAGTACAAAAGTCGTCCTATTCTATTCTGTGCGAGAAATAAATATTCCAACCGTAGTCTGGGACAGTTGTGGGATGCAATAGATCTCAAATTAATACAACCACTGGCAGAAAAAAATAAGCAATGTGCTTAATATTAGGAAAGTTGAGAAATAAATATCGTAGGTCTAGCCTATAGAAAGCTGATCCTCCTATTTTTAGTAGAGGCCGTCACTCTGTTTTCTCCCGCAAATGCATATCCTATTGAAATGTTGTGCAACATGAACACATGGGCTCTCATAAAGTGTTTGATTAGATTTTCAAATACATTTGCATTGATGTCAGAGTGATTAGAGGGACAATATAGTGTTGAGTACTAGGCAGTTAGCAAGTTTGGTAGGCTACTAATGATCATTAGCAGCATCAGAGTTTGGAGAAGCCTAATTACCATGACTAAACAGTCATGTGGAATTTGACTGCAATTCATGACTTGTGAGCGCGGTAATACGGTCACTGTAACAGCCCTAGGCACAGTCATGTAAGCCATTTTTACTTCTCACCACCTTGTATCACTATCAACTCACCAGATACCACATGGAGGTGGTATCATGTTATATCATGTCCACACCATTGTTACGTATGTGTGTAGGTGTTTGTGTGTTTAAAAAATGTGTATCTAAGTGGGTTGTTGACTGTCTTTGTCTTGGGACTGTCCCTCTCATATGCACACGGATGTCACACTTCCTGCGATGCAAATGCCTGTGGTTTAACTGCAGATAGCCACCAAGTACAGAGCATCTGTTTCTCTGTCTTCTTTCTCTCTCTTTCTTTCGGTCTCTACAAACACACACACACACACTCACACACACACACACACACACACACACACACACACACACACACACACACACACACACACACACACATGCACGCACACACACACACACACATACACGCACGCACGCACACACACACACACATACACACACACACGCACGCACGCACACACACACACACATACACGCACGCACACACACACACACACACATACACACACATACACACACATACACACACACACACACACACACACATAATTCTGGTGTTTTAGCACAACTACATACGTCTTTAAGTATTCATATTTGTTTTTACTTGAATACAGAAACGTAATGTATTCTACACAAAAACTGTTAATGAGTGTACAATAAAATGATTTCTCCTGATTTCTCCTGTTGTGGCATTGTTCCTATCCCTGATGAAAAGGGCTGGTGGGATGTGATGTCCGGAGGCAGAAAAACACAATTGAAAGATGAGAAAACGAAAGAGAAATCGACGAGTGCGGCCGGCGTACAGCTGCGATGAGAACACTGTGCTCTTTTCCACCCTACAAGGTTAACGGAACAGAGCATTCGACTTGTGGAAAATTCCAGATGACCTTCTGCTTATCTGAGTCTTATTTTGCCGTAACGCTCCCTTGCCTCTGTTCAGTGGCTGTGTTCACAGTGCTGGGTGTAGGTGTTGGGGAGTGAGTGACCCAGAGGCCTATGCAGGAACACCTACAACCCGCCAGAGATAAGAGTTGCCTCAGCTGAATATCACAGCTCATTACAACCATGGAAACTGCACACAGCCAAAGCCAAAATGGCAGGGGTTTGACACACAGCTCTGTTCATCTGAAAGGTTATGATACTTCTCAACTTTCCATTTTAAAATATCAAGCTCAGAAGGGAAAGGTACAATTAAGTCAAATTGAGATTATTAGGAGAAAGAATAAAAGCTAGTGCTGAAAGCCTTTCTGGAGACATAAAAAAAACAGATACACGTCCCAATCAGGTTTCCCTCTGCCCCTGCTATGGTAGACTGTAGAGGACTGTCCCTCCACTGATCTGGAGTCAGCGAGCAGTGAGTGAACCAGGCCCCGAGTCGCTGTCCTGTGTGACTCATGTGTTTGCAATATGTGAGGTAGAAGAGAGCGAGGTGGGCCTGTGTGTGGCTGGAGAAGAAAGCACAACCACACACACATGCATTTACATCTACATACAATTAGCTCCTGTAACACATTATGCAGGTCTGACAGTTTATAAAATCTATCTGCACTGCAATAATGACCTTAACGTTAATGTTTCAAGCAATAATCTTGCATGCGTTTGATTACAGTATCTTATATTACTACAATGATAAACCCACAAAAAAAACTCTGCACGGCCTTTGCAGAGCAGCCGGTATTTGGTGTGTGGAAATTTCCAGCTAATATGTTTGGTGAGGGGGGGGGGGGAACTACATGAGACTTATCTTCCCTAATTCAGGGATATTTTGAAAGTAGAACACTCTGGAGAAGTGTGGTTCTGTCGGCCAGTCTAAATGTACTGTTAGCGAGACCACAGAGAGCAGAGACACACATTACCCAATCAGATCCTGTATTTTTAGAACACAGTAACAATGAGCTCCGTACCATAGATCATAGAGTGTAGCACGCCCACTTGGTGTTTCACAATCTGCAGTTGTTCACCAGTGTCTGTTCGGAAACATACACACCAATGTAGACACACACATGCATAAACACACAGATTCACAAGAACGCACACAGCATGCACACGCATGCATGCACACACACACACACACACACACATTTTAATTGCAGGAATTCTGCTAAATTCGGAAAAGATTACTATCAGAATGAATGCAAGGAATGCTACCTTATGTGCATATTTCATGCATTTTGTTTCAACTGCTGTGGTTGGTACATCAGATGAACAGTATGAGTTGCAAAAGTGCATAAAATGAACTAATGGCTGAATCATGTTTTCTTATTCATAGGTTTAAGGCCAGGCACCACACCCGAATAGGGTCAACTTTAACCAGACACAAATATTACTTTTTGTATGTAAAATATGATATGTTGTATTAAAATATGCAAATTAGGCAACATCTAATTAAATATGTGCATATTTGCACCTCACGGAAATACCTTTTTTCTGGACACTGGATGAAGCCAGACTAAGTATTTTGGTTTTGTTAAGACACTGCAGGACCGGACTGTTTGTGGATCATTCATTTTTCAGAAGATAATGTAAATATAGAATAAAACATTTACAACGTATCAAAATGACCTACGTTACAGTATAAGTCTGGGGAATACGCCTAAGTATAACCATACAACATTTGGTGAATGTAGATGCTTCTGAGGCTGAGAAAGATTTGTTGGCGTTTGGGAAGAGTCTGACTTTTGGAAAATGGCTTTAGACACTGAACGCAAATGATTTACCTGTATTTAGTCCCAATCACCATCTCTTGAAAGTAATTTACACACAGTCCAGTTTGTAACATTCTCTGTGAAATGTGCTTTTAAATGATTTGTGATTGAATGAAGTGAGCTTTGAGATGATGGATGTCCATTTAAAAGTGGTTACAATTCATGACATTTTGATGACGGTAGTATAATAAACCAATCATACTACTTTTTGAAAATACTAATCAATATTAACCAAAATACCAAAACATCTCAAAATTGACAAGCAGATGGCCTTTAGTGCACTTCATATCTGAAAGATTTCACCTGGTGAAAGATCTAACAAAAAGAAAACATGAAATTCAATCAAACAGGACCATCATCAGGCTGTAGACTAGAGAATGAGGAGTTTATGGGAGAAGATATCTGTGAAATGACATCTTCATTTCCATTCTTACAATACTATTGTTGATGTCCTGATACTACAGTATGGTTGCGACCCGGCACCTGAATTGAACCGGGAGGAAATATTTATTGTTTCAATTTGGGAACTAAAATATGTCAAGTAGCCGTCCAACTCTAAAACTCCGCAACACATGAACCGTGGAACCTTCTCAAAAGGCACTTTGTTCAAATGAAATTGTGCGTGTCATAATAAAGCTGTTGAAATATATCATTTGGAAATTGCTCATTGGTTGTTAGCATGGCCAGTACACAGAATGAGTATCGTTGTGAAATAAGTCAATTATATTGGCTTATTGCTCATTGGCCCTCTTGAAAATCTAAACCAGTCTCACAGTCAATGACCCATATGCAAACAATTACCCCATTCCACACAGCGCCTCATTTCCCCATACAGGCTAGTCAAATCTGGGCCAGTGATTTCTCTTTTACTGAGGATTCTCCAAGCATGTTGTGGTCAGAGTGGGAAAAGAAACCTTGCTCTTAAAAAGTAGCACATGAATTCTGAGTGACTGTTATGCAAACTGATAATAATACATTCTCTGATATCAGGATATGTGCTGTTTTCTGATGAAATTCCTGCTGATATATTTTTTCTTCATTTAATTTGTGAAAAAACAATACACTAATAAAAAAATGTATACAACAATTTACCATTTAACATCCCTAAGTTATTATACTATTCCCTTGCCTCTCCTCTGAGAATTAAGTAAAAGTCAAATATTACATGAAAGGGGAGAGTGAAAGGGTGAATAGAAAAGCTCAGAATAGAGAGAGGTGGAGAGAGGAGGAAAAGAGAGAGATGGAGAGAGGAGGAAAAGAGAGAGATGGAGAGAGGAGGAAAAGAGAGAGATGGAGAGGGGAGGAAAAGAGAGAGATGGAGAGAGGAGGAAAAGAGAAAGTAAGATTGAGAGCTCACATAGAAACGTGATCATTCGTTTTGGATGAGTGATCCATCACTGCTTCTCTACGAGAGAGAGAAAAAGAGAACAGCAGAATGAGAGAGAGAGAGAGAGAGAGAGAGAGAGAGAGAGAGAGAGGAAAATAAAGGATCTGTGTAACTCCTTGGGAGCGGAGTGGATGCCTGGGTTAGGGCAGTTGTAATGAAACATTCATAATATGTCTTAACACGCTCGGCTGCATAGCGCTACGTGATGCCACGGTCGTCAAGGTCACGGTTACCGTGGTGCTACTAGGAGCTGGAGGTTGCCGTGGTATCTCCAAGGTACCACCGAGGGAGACAAGCACAGGTGACAGACATGTCTCTGTTTAACCTGCCCTCCGTGTGAGTGAGTGGGTGTATGTGTGTGTGTGTTTGACTGTGATCATGGCCAGTTCTGTGTGATCTCTTTGTCACCATGAGTCAAGTTCTCATTCCTGTGATCATTTTAATGGTGACTGTTCATATTCTCAACCCTCCAGTCTGATCTTTCATTTCCCGTAAGCTACTGCCTTTCTAATTTGTGTGTGTGTGTGTGTTTGTGTATGTGTGCGTTTGTGGGTGTATGTGTGTGTGTGTCGTCGCTGATTTGTGACAGTTAACCTTTCCACGCCTCAACCGATGAGTGAGTGTGTTCATCACCTAGTTTGCGGTGTGTGTGTGCCTCTGTCTGTGTGTGTCCGTGTGTGTGTGATGTGATGTGGTAGCAGAGCCTTAGTTAGCACACACTGCTTCAGTCCTGAGCTGATCTCTGACTGTGTCTTTAAGAAGAGGGGCTGTGAGGATCAATAGTCATCAGAAGGTTTCAATAAATACATTCATCACACCATGAGACAGGCTGACTACAGTCTACACTACTCCTGCATGTTACTGCTGATTGGGAGCATAGACAGACCTACTCACTGACTCAATGACTACAGGGATATCATTACCATTGAAAAGGTCAAGGTGCCATGTTTTTTGGTTTTGAAGGGATAATGATGGTTAACAAAACTTATATTGCCTCAGAAATTAGAATAATAGTGTTGCTTCAAGTTGGGCAAACTCTGCATGTCTTAAATCTCATCTAAAAGGAAATACTCCTTCTGTCTTCCAACTGTAAAAGTTCAAAAACAGGCTTTTGAATAAGAATGGTGCATTATCGCTAAGTAACGTTTCAGGGCTACATTTTAAACTGTGTAGTGAGCAGTGACAAACTAACTACCATTTTAATTTCGATCAGGAAGAGAAACACATGGCTGGAGCCAACGGAGTCAGCTCTCTCATTCTGCCACTGACTGGGACCATCTGGACCCAATAAAGTTTTTCTCTTTGAATCAACAGCTGTCGAAATGACACAGAACAACTATTTTTTTCCCTATCAATCTTTCTTTTCTTTTCTTCCAATCATTCTTTTTTTATGTACTCGTTTTATTGTGGTTGGAGCTTAAAGGTCTGTTTTATTTGGGCAATTAAATTCATTAAAATGTTGACCATGTTCACCTGTTTTCTTTGTTTTCTCCATCACTTTCTCTCTCCCTTCCTCTCTGCCTATCTCTCATTCTCTCTTTCTCCCTCCCTTCCTCTCTACCTATCTCTCATTCTGTCTTTCTCTCTCCCTCCCTCTCTGCCTATCTCTCTTTCTCTCTGCCTATCTCTCATTCTCTTCCTCTGTCCCTATCTCTCATTCTCTTTCTCTCTCACTTCCTCTCGCCTATCTCTCTTTCTCTCTCCCTTCCTCTCTGCTTATCTCTCTTTCTCTCTCCCTCTCTGTGAGCCTGGTGATTGAGGGGCTGGACGTCTCAGTCAATCTGTCAGCGGCTGACTGTTTTACAACACACACACTACACTGATGGACACCATCACTCACCCTGCAACAGCCAGCCACACAGACATAGAATAAACTGAGAGGGAGAGAGAGAAAGAGAGAGAGATAGAGAGAGCGAGAGTAAGATAAATGACATGAGAGAGAGATAGAAAGAGATTACATGAAAAGAAAGAGAGGAGAGATGACATGAACGAGAGAGCAAGCAAACTGAATAGACACTTGAAAAGAGGGAGTACTGGTGACAGAGGGATAGAAAACAGAGAGAGTTATAGTAGGTGCTAAAGTTAGTGCTAGTCGGGTCATGATAAGGTTCTGAACTGATTAAACCCCATGGTGGGTTTTTTCCTCTCCTTAGTGGAGACAGAATCACTAAGAATGCGTCCAAAATGGCACCCTATTTCCTATATAGTGCACTACCTTTGTAATGCACTATATAGGGACTAGGGTGCCTTTTAGGACACAGACTTTGGTTCTCTCCTTTCTGGAGAACAGAGGAAAATGTGTTCCACCCAACTGACAGATTAGCCTCTTAGCACTTCCTCCATCATTATTTCATCCCTAAATAGCTCTCAAATGTATCAAGGCCCAGTGATAATCATCTTTTCAATAACTGTACCTCTACATGGATCTCAAAATTCTACTAAAAACAACTTCATCTAGACGTTATCTGGAAGTGTGTAAAACCTCCTAGAGTCTATTGACGCACTGATGCCCATCCCCATCCAGTTTAAGCTTGAGATATATTTTGTGTTGTGCATGGGCTGCATCTCGATCCACCGCATCCACCCATGGCTGTCTTCTGTATCTGCAGTGGAAGGTAGCCGAGCTACAGCGGTGTTTGTCAGACCATGACACATCTCGAAAATCTGTCTTCTCACAAAAACGGCTGTAGCCTATTAACTAATAACTAATACTCCATGCAAAGACGAGACTCTCACAAACACGATGGTGGTCACCGTTATGCTCTACGATCCCCACAAGCCCCACGGGACTCGTCTATAGTCGGAACCGTCGATATGCCAACTTCTATTTGTAGCGTCCGAACCGTTTGGGCTACAAACTAATGTGACCCCACTGTGAAAAGGGACTTGTCTGGAGGTAAACGGTACCGGTTTAAAAAAATGAATGGAAGTATGGAGGTAGCTTTGTGCCCAAAAAAGGGGTTAAATATGTGTATTTGTATATGTAAAGTGTTGGTCCCACGTTTCATGAGCAGAAATAAAAGATCCCTGAAATTTGCCATATGCACAAAAAGCGTATTTCTCTTATTTGTCCACAAAATTCATAATTCATCCACCTGACAGGTGTGGCATATCAAGAAGCTGATTAAACAGCATAATTACTACAAAGGTGTACCTTGTGCTGAGGACAATAAAAGGCCACTCTAAAATGTACAGTTTTGTCACACAACACCATGCCACAGATGTCTCAAGTTTTGAGGGAGCATGCAATTGGCTGACTGCAGGAATGTCCACCAGAGCTGTTGCCAAATAATTGAATGTCCATTCCTCTACCATAAGTTGCCTCCAACATCATTTTAGAGAATTTGGCAGTATGTCCAACTGGCCTCACAAACACAGACAACGTGTAACCACGCCCGCCCAGGACCTCCACATCCGACTTCTTCACCTGCGAGATCATCAGAGACCAGCCACCCGGACTGCTGATGGAACTGAGGAGGATCTGTGATAAAACCCTTTTGTGGGTAAAAACACATTTTGATTGGCTGGGCCACCCATGGCTGTGCCCCTGTCCAGTCCTGTGAAATCCATAGATTAGGACCTAATGAATTGCTTTCAATTGACTGATTTCCTTACATGTAAAAATTTTCAAATTGTTGCTTGTTGCGTTTATATTTTTGTTCAGTACAGTGTATTCGGGAAAGTATTTAGACTTCTTCACTTTTTCCTCATTCTGTTACATTACAGCCTTATTCTCAAATGGATTAAATACATGTTTAGCCTCAACAATCTACACACAGTACCCCATAATGATGAAGTGAAATCAGGTTTTTAGAAATGTTTGCAAATTTATAAAAATAAAAACGCAGAAATGCCTTATTTACATAAGTATTTACTTTTCTGCTCTTCTGCACACCAATATCTCTACCTGTACATGACCATCTGATCATTCATCACTTCAGTGTTAATCTGCAAAATTGTAATTATTTGCCTACCTCCTCATGCCCTTTGCACACATTGTATATAGACTCCCCCTTTGTTTTCTACTGTGTTATTGACTTGTTAATTGTTTACTCCATGTGTAACTCTTTGTTGTCTGCTCACACTGCTATGCTTTATCTTGGCCAGGTCGCAGTTGCAAATGAGAACTTGTTCTCAACTAGCCTACCTGGTTAAATAACGGTGCCCAAAAAAATTTTGAGCTCAGAAATTGAGCTCAGGTGCATCCTGTTTCCATTGATCATCCTTGTGATGTGTCTAGAACTTAATTGGAGTCCACCTGGGGTAAATTAAATTGACTGGACAGGATTTGGAAAGGCGCACATCTGTCTATATAAGGTCCCACAGTTGACAGTGCATGTCAGAGCTAAAACCAAGCCATGAGGTCGAAGACAAGACATGAGCTTTTGTTTATCTCTTGACTTTTTTTTGCTATTTATGAATGTGTTATTCAATGCGTTTCTTATGGGATTTTGTAGTAAAGGCCAAATTCAACATTTTATAAAATAATTTATTTTATTTTGTGATACCTAAAGGGGTCCTAAAATTCTAAATCATATTACTAAGTGATCCATGGTGTGGCTATCTTAAAACAATTCTATATGTGTCAGCTTATAGAACTGCTGGAGCTGCAGGGTAGCCTAGTGGTTAGAGCGTTGGACTAGTAACCGGAAGGTTGCAGGTTCAAATCCCAGAGCTGACAAGGTACAAATCTGTCATTCTGCCCCTGAACAGGCAGTTAACCCACTGTTCCTAGGCTGTCATTGAAAATAAGAATTTGTTCTTAACTGACTTGCCTAGTTAAATAAAGGTAAAAAATAAATTATAACCATTTCATATTTTCTTTCACACTAAAAAAATCCCACCTCATAAAATAAAGGAATCAAGCCAGCAACGAGAAGATAAGAGTCTGGTGATATGTAGTATAGGGCCAGCCAGAACCATCAATGTCTGACGGAGATGAATAGGGATATAATGTGGAACGTGTCGAACTCTCCAATCTTACCTCAGTGAGACGTGTGTGTGTGTGTGTTTGATACTCGGCCAAGAGCAGCACTTTCTGCCTCTTGTTCTACACGGTCTATTGTTGTAGTCTCCACC
Organism: Oncorhynchus kisutch; assembly: GCF_002021735.2. Lineage (NCBI taxonomy): Eukaryota > Metazoa > Chordata > Actinopteri > Salmoniformes > Salmonidae > Oncorhynchus > Oncorhynchus kisutch. The sequence goes on from NC_034176.2 coordinate 69,254,590, forward strand.
ACTCGGCCCAAGGTAAACACTACAATATAAAACATAATGTGGAGAGATAATGGCTGAGGTGTCATGGAGAATATTCACTATGAGAGTAAACAATGACTCTGGCCCTCAACACAGACGCTCATAAACCCACACAAATGCATGTGCATTCACACACATTGACATATGTATGCACATATGTATGCACGAATGCACGCACGCACACTCGCGCACACACGCACACTCGCACGCACAGTCGCCCTGGGTCCTGTCTAGCCTCTCTCATGATTACTATCATTTCCCCATTTTGTTTCTCTGCTTGTCAATGGCAGAGACAGGAGGCAACATAGTGTATCTGATTCTCAATCGGAAACTCTCTTCGAAACACAGAAAACGAAATAAATACAGTATGAGCAATATTCTCTCTCAGGAGAGCCAGGAGAGAGTAGCTAGGAGAAAGGCCTAAAGTGTTCCCCAGAAACCTAATGATGGGCCGCCCAGAGAAGTGAAATGCAAACGAACCAATCTGTTTGTCTGTTTACTGGGAAGAGGAACAGAAGCTAGCTGTGTACTGCCACCCTGCAATGTCATATGGGAGTCAGTCTCCCACAAACACATGCCTAATGACTCGATATATTCACCCGCTCTCTCTCCCTCTCCACTATCCCTCTCTCTCCTCTCTATTTCTCCTGCTCTCTCTCCTTGTTTCTCTTTTCCCCTTTCCTTATATCTCTCTCTCTCTCTGGCTCTCTCCTCTCTCCTAATGGCCCTGTCCATAGGCACTCCAACTCTCACGCACCCCGCTCTCTGTTCTCCTCTACTCATCCCCCTCTACAGGCAGGCAGCCTGACACCTCGCCCTCCCCTTCCCAAAAAAAGTGTGCCGCTCTGGTCCTGGACTGCTGCCACACTCCCCTGGTAGTGCCAGCTCAGTCCGGATCTCTAGTGGAGGATGTGGAGGCATGCTGTGTGTACTGTAAGTGTCAGACCTGGGTGAAATTCAGCACTGATTTCAAGTACTACAATTATAGCTCTATATTGTGACATGTCTTTCAAATCAATACTCTTCAAATTTAGTTGAAAAGTTAGACTTACTGGTGATGTATTTTAAAAATGATTAATGGTGGAACAAAATCTGTTCAAACGTAATAGAACATTTGACAAACCGAATGTATTTGAATCACTCATGCAAACCCTCACCAAACACTATTACACAGATCACATGCAAGCCCTCACCAAACACTATTACACAGATCACATGCAAACCCTCACCAAACACTATTACACAGATCACATGCAAACCCTCACCAAACACTATTACACAGATCACATGCAAACCCTCACCAAACACTATTACACAGATCACATGCAAACCCTCACCAAACACTATTACACAGATCACATGCAAACCCTCACCAAACACTATTACACAGATCACATGCAAACCCTCACCAAACACTATTACACAGATCACATGCAAGCCCTCACCAAACACTATTACACAGATCACATGCAAACCCTCACCAAACACTATTACACAGATCACATGCAAACCCTCACCAAACACTATTACACAGATCACATGCAAACCCTCACCAAACACTATTACACAGATCACATGCAAACCCTCACCAAACACTATTACACAGATCACATGCAAACCCTCACCAAACACTATTACACAGATCACATGCAAACCCTCACCAAACACTATTACACAGATCACATGCAAACCCTCACCAAACACTATTACACAGATCACATGCAAACCCTCACCAAACACTATTACACAGATCACATGCAAACCGTCACCAAACACTATTACACAGATCACATGCAAGCCCTCACCAAACACTATTACACAGATCACATGCAAACCCTCACCAAACACTATTACACAGATCACATGCAAACCCTCACCAAACACTATTACACAGATCACATGCAAGCCCTCACCAAACACTATTACACAGATCACATGCAAGCCCTCACCAAACACTATTACACAGATCACATGCAAACCCTCACCAAACACTATTACACAGATCACATGCAAACCCTCACCAAACACTATTACACAGATCACATGCAAACCCTCACCAAACACTATTACACAGATCACATGCAAACCCTCACCAAACACTATTACACAGATCACATGCAAACCCTCACCAAACACTATTACACAGATCACATGCAAACCCTCACCAAACACTATTACACAGATCACATGCAAACCCTCACCAAACACTATTACACAGATCACATGCAAACCCTCACCAAACACTATTACACAGATCACATGCAAGTCGATCTAGGCAGGGGTCTGTGGCACAGTAATTCCAAGTGATTTGGTCACAATGGGGTTGAACCGTCTGTTGACCGCGTGGCTGATGTTTGTCATTGAGACCTTGGTGAATGTGTTCATGCAGGCCATCGATGAAAGGTCTCTCTCTAAAGCCTGAATTCTAAATCCATCCTGACAGGCGATGACATGTTGGAGACTGGAGGGACAGGCCAACTGAATTGATTCAGTCTTTTCTCCCTGCTCTTCTCCCTCTCTCTCTCTCTCTCTCTCTCTCTCTCTATCTCTCTCTCTCTCTCTCTCTGTCACGTTCTCTCTCTCTCTCTCTCTCTCTGTCACGTTCTCTCTCTCTCTCTCTCTCTTTCTCTCTCTCTCTCTCTCTCTCTCTCTCTCTGTCACGTTCTCTCTCTCTCTCTCTCTCTCTCTCTCTGTCACGTTCTCTCTCTCTCTCTCTCTCTCTCTCTTTCTCTATTTCCTCTCTCTTTCTCTGTCTTTCATTTTTCCCTTGATACTTTATTCCTCTCTCTCTTTTGTCTCTTCGCTCCCTCACCCATCACTCTCTCCCTTCTTCCTCCCCCTCCTTTCCCTCTTCCCTCTATCATGTCACAGAGCTGTGTGGCGCGCAAGCTGTCACATTATTTCCCAACAGACATTGCGCTTGTGTGACAGAAGACTGGAGTTGTATATCAATGGGTGACACGGTCGCTCTCCCCCTCTCCCTCTCTCTCCCTCTTTCTATCTCTCATTCCCTCTCTCTCCCTCTCTCCGCAGTTGACATCAAATATCGCTGGGTCTTTTTGATCACTTAAAAGGCTGGTATTAGGAGAAGAGCTGTCGCTTAAACAAAAGCAAACAGACAAAGTGTTTCATCTGTCATGTTCGTCAGTGGGCCATATGTGCATTCTAACAGCTGTTCTATCAGAGAGGAGGTAAACAACTGAAGTATCCACTCCATATCACACATTATGGCCATCCAGAAAACAACAGAGCTCAAATAACACTCAGTGCAGTCAACGAAGGCAGCAGAAGAACAAGGATTCACTGTTAATGCTTGGCTACTGCTGTTTCATGTTTAAAGCTTGCTGCAATTGTGAGCGAAGCTTATCTTGTGGGCCACATTCAGGAGTGTGTGTGTGTGTGTGTGTGTGTGTATGTGTGTGTGTGTGTGTGTGTCTGTCAGTAATGTGTTATAAAGGCATATTCTGAAATATACAGTACCAGTCAAAAGTTTGGACACCTACTCATTCAAGGGTTTTTCTTTATTTTTTCTATTTTCTACATTGTATAATAATAGTGAAGACATCACACCTATGAAATAACACATATGGAATCATGTAGTAATGAAAAATTATATTTGAGAGCCACCCCTCGCCTTGATGACAGCTTTGCACACTCTTGGCATAGATATTTTGATTTGTTTAATATTTTTGGTTACTACATGATTCCATATGTGTTATTTCATAGTTTTGATGTCTTCACTATTATTCTGCAATGTAGAAAATAGTAAAAAATAAAGAAAAACCCTGGAATGAGTAGGTGTGTCCAAACTGTTGACTGGTACTGTACATTAATTACTTTCTACTTCCCTATGGCCAGAGTGATCAGCTCCTCATCTAAAACCATTTCCTCTCAACATGAACAGCAGCGAGCCGATCTGTGATCTATAGCTGGTTTCTATTCACCGAGGCTGGGCCTGCGTCCATGCCTTGTCATTCTAATTGAATGCACTGAGGACTTTGGCACGGGCAGGGTCATTCCAGTACCCACCGCCTGGCCAAGCCAGCCTCCGCTCAGCATATTGTTTCCATGGCACCTGTCCCCTCAGATTAATAATTCGAAGGTATGCCCTGGCAAGGCATGTAGGGATACCCAGAAATTACCATACTAATTCAACACCATGGGATTTATACAGCAGACACCCTGAAATTTACGAGAGAGGGAGAGGGGGAGAGGAAGGGAAGGGGAGAGAGAGAGGGGGGGAGGGAAGGAAGGAGGGAGGGAAGAGAGAAGGAGAGGGATGGAGAGAGAGAAGGGGAGAAAGAGAGAGACTAATAACAGTAGAAGTGATTAGCTCAGTGGGAGAAACGGTGCGTTTGTAGTCCCGTGATTATTATTGTGTTCCTCATTTCATAATGAGTTTGAACAATGCAGTTAATGGCATTATTGGCGCGCCACCAGGACTCTGGACATGTACAGTATACAAGCCTGATAGCACTTTTTCACCAATCAATCACTCCAACGCACACGGCAATATTCAAATCTATGTTATTAAAAATGTTGGAACAACAGTATCAGATTTATGCTCTGTTATTTTACTATGGATTGATCATCACAAACACCAATCGTGGGCATATCTGATTGGGGGGGGGGGGTTCAATCCATTTTGATTGCTCTGCAGTGGGACGTCTGAGTGTCGGGCTGAATGGACAGCTGCATGCTGTGTGCGTATGTGCGTATGTGTGTGTGTGTGTGTGTGTGTGCGTGCGTGCGTGTGTGCGTGCGTGCGTGTGAAACTCAGATGACTAGCTGTGGAGATGAATTACAGTATTGCTACTTACTTCAATATTTCCCATCTCTGTTATGTCTTCATTACAATACATCAACATATACAAATCGTTGGCGTTCCGCCAGACATGGCAAACTATTGTCTGATACTATATCCTGAGAGGAAAACATCTTTAAGACAAACATTTTCTATTATTTCCTCCTCATTCTCTACAGATGTTATTTTCTGAAAGTAAGGTCTCAGATACTGTAAGCAATCATTATACAACATCGCTTAAGTAATAGCCTTAAACATAGTTTTGCAGACAAGTCTCCCTCCAAGAGCCCATGCTACTTAAGGGAATTAGAAAGATACACATTTTATTTAAAGCAAGATTGAAAAGGCAATTCTATGCATTGGAAGAGCAGAAAAAGGCCTTTGAAGGAAGCCACAGTGAGCAGATACTGGTGGGAAAGAGAAGCTCTATCCTGGCTTGTGTAAATTAAGACATTTGGAGAGTTGTCTCTCTCTTTACAGGTATCCTGGTGTCTCCTATCTAAATGAAGAGATGTGTCTCTCTCTTTATGCAGGTATCCTGGTGTCTCCTATCTAAATGAAGAGATGTGTCTCTCTCTTTATGCAGGTATCCTGGTGTCTCCTATCTAAATGAAGAGATGTGTCTCTCTCTTTACAGGTATCCTGGTGTCTCCTATCTAAATGAAGAGATGTGTCTCTCTCCATGCAGGTAGCCTGGTGTCTCCTATCTAAATGAAGAGATGTGTCTCTCTCTTTACAGGTAGCCTGGTGTCTCCTATATAAATGAAGAGATGTGTCTCTCTCTTTACAGGTAGCCTGGTGTCTCCTATATAAATGAAGAGATGTGTCTCTCTCCATGCAGGTATCCTGGTGTCTCCTATATAAATGAAGAGATGTGTCTCTCTCTTTACAGGTAGCCTGGTGTCTCCTATCTAAATGAAGAGATGTGTCTCTCTTTACAGGTAGCCTGGTATCTCCTATATAAATGAAGAGATGTGTCTCTCTCTTTACAGGTAGCCTGTAATCTCCTATCTAAATGAAGAGATGTGTCTCTCTCTTTATGCAGGTATCCTGGTGTCTCCTATATAAATGAAGAGATGTGTCTCTCTCTTTACAGGTAGCCTGGTGTCTCCTATATAAATGAAGAGATGTGTCTCTCTCTTTACAGGTAGCCTGGTATCTCCTATCTAAATGAAGAGATGTGTCTCTCTCTTTATGCAGGTATCCTGGTGTCTCCTATATAAATGAAGAGATGTGTCTCTCTCTTTACAGGTAGCCTGGTGTCTCCTATCTAAATGAAGAGATGTGTCTCTCTCTTTACAGATAGCCTGGTGTCTCCTATATAAATGAAGAGATGTGTCTCTCTCTTTACAGGTAGCCTGGTATCTCCTATCTAAATGAAGAGATGTGTCTCTCTCTTTATGCAGGTATCCTGGTGTCTCCTATATAAATGAAGAGATGTGTCTCTCTCTTTACAGGTAGCCTGGTGTCTCCTATCTAAATGAAGAGATGTGTCTCTCTCTTTACAGGTAGCCTGTAATCTCCTATCTAAATGAAGAGATGTGTCTCTCTCTTTACAGGTAGCCTGGTGTCTCCTATATAAATGAAGAGATGTGTCTCTCTCTTTACAGGTAGCCTGGTGTCTCCTATATAAATGAAGAGATGTGTCTCTCTCCATGCAGGTATCCTGGTATCTCCTATCTAAATGAAGAGATGTGTCTCTCTCCATGCAGGTATCCTGGTGTCTCCTATATAAATGAAGAGATGTGTCTCTTTCTTTACAGGTAGCCTGGTATCTCCTATCTAAATGAAGAGGTGTGTCTCTCTCCATGCAGGTAGCCTGGTATCTCCTATCTAAATGAAGAGATGTGTCTCTCTCTTTACAGGTAGCCTGGATTCTCCTATATAAATGAAGAGAGTTGTCTCTCTCTTTACAGGTAGCCTGGTTTCTCCAATATAAATTAAGTGATTTGTCTCTCTCTTTACAGGTAGCCTTGTTTCTCCTATATAAATGGAGTGATTTGTCTCTCGCTTTACAGGTAGCCTGGTGTCTCCTATATGAATTAAGTGATTTGTCTCTCTCTTTACAGGTAGCCTGGTTTCTCCTATATAAATTAAGAGAGTTGTCTCTCTCTTTACAGGTAGCCTGGTATCTCCTATCTAAAGAGATTAGTCTATTCTCTAATGAAGAGATTAGTCTATTCTCTAATGCAGGTAGCCTGGTGTAACATCTTTGTATAGGTAGCCTGATATAACATATCTGTACTGGTAGCCTGGCGTAACATATCTGTACAGGTAGACTGGCATAACATATCTGTACAGGTAGCCTGGCGTAACATATCTGTACAGGTAGCCTGGCGTAACATATCTGTACAGGTAGCCTGGCATAACATATCTGTACTGGTAGCCTGGCATAACGTATCTGTACAGGTAGCCTGGCATAACATATCTGTACAGGTAGCCTGGCGTAACATATCTGTACAGGTAGCCTGGCATAACATATCTGTACTGGTAGCCTGGCATAACATATCTGTACAGGTAGCCTGGCATAACATATCTGTACAGGTAGCCTGGCGTAACATATCTGTACAGGTAGCCTGGCATAACATATCTGTACAGGTAGCCTGGCGTAACATATCTGTACAGGTAGCCTGGCATAACATATCTGTACAGGTAGCCTGGCGTAACATATCTGTATAGGTGGATATAGCGTGGCGTTAGACAGCGTGTTCAATCTTGAGGTAGTGGCAGTCTGGGACGCTCCCGGACACAGCAGCCGAATTACCAACGTTCAGCAGCGTGACAGTACTGAGATTACAATTGAGTTTCCCTCCCTCCCTCCCTCCCTCCCTCCCTCCCTCCCTCCCTCCCTCCCTCCCTCCCTCCCTCCCTCCCTCCCTCCCTCCCTCCCTCCCTCCCTCCCTCCCTCCCTCCCTCCCTCCCTCCCTCCCTCCCTGACTGCTCAATAGCAGGTGCTGTGCTAAGAAAGCTGTTCCAGCCATCCCTGAGTGGTTGTGTCAGCACCGCTGCCAGGGTTGAGCTCTCCAACCTGCTCACAGTTTCAGGAAATAAAAGAGAAAAAGGAAAGAGAAAAAAAGCAACTCTCTGCTCTGGTCCCCAAATGACACCCGCTGGGAGCTATCGCATGCTAAATATCTACGGGTGGTTCTCCCTGCGTTCTGTCTCAGGCCCCTGGACTCCCATTTACAGACAGAGCCATACTGGTCCTTTCTGCATGGAGGGGCCTGACCAGCTGTGTTCAGCAGAAAAAAACCAACAACAACAAAATAAATAAATAAACTCATTAACAAACACATAAGAAACGGCTCATTTTGTCGCCTTAGAAAATGCTCGGATAAGGCACTTTTTGTGTACCATCTGCAGAAAAATTGTAGTGCCGGACTTTGATTGCGGTGGGGCATGAATTGGGCATAACTGCTCTGAAATTCCTGACTGTTGTGGAAAAGTCACCTCACTGCCGCAAATCCACCCCCATAGGACTCACATTCACAGACGTTTGATGGTACTGTACTAAACGTTTGACTTGTAGAGCTGTTTTCTTTTACCCTGTGCCTGCATGCACTGATACGGTCTCTCGTCTTGAACACAAATGAAGATGATCTGTCGTTATGATCTCTCGTCTGGAACACAAATGTGACACTTAAGACTCAAGGGTTTTGCAGCGATAGCTATGCAAATGAACCTGCTTTGAGAGCAGAGGCAGCACCGTGCGCATCGTCTAGAGGTCACAATAATCACAGGGGGCTTGTGTGCAAACAAGAGACGCTAAGCATCTCAAACCTCTGCAAGCGACGCAAACACACACACCCACATATACATATATGCAAACAAGACGTAATAAATCTCTTAAACCAGTTTGTATCACACTCTAGCACACACACACACACACACACACACACCAACAAAGTCAAACTCAGGTGATTGCTCAATGTGTGTTTTTTTACCTTCTAAACTTCTCTATTTGATATCCTTCCTTCCTTCCTTTTTTTCTGAAGGAACCAAAAGGAGATACTTCTGGTCTCTACATGCCAATGTTGAAACCCTCTCTCCCTCAATGAATGAACTTCAGTTTTGTATTTTATTTCATTCATGTTTTGTTGACTTGCATTCCAATGTGTTTTGTAGATTTTTAAAGGATCACAATTATAAATTCATACTGTAGAGAGACACATTCTTTTTAAATCTATTGACTAGAGAGTCACCCAAGCTGCCAAGTACAGAACAGTCCGGGTCTTTGAAATGACCTGACAAGGACAGGAACATGGATTTGGCCTCTCAGCATAATCCATGAAACCTTTTTTTAGGAGAGAGATACGTTAGCATATAGGTAATCTAAATTTAGCATACACCCCATCATGGGCCGTTTCGTTTTACGTGGCCAATAATGATGAATTCCAAAGGTGACCTGATGGGTTTCCTTTCAGCAGATTGATCTGCCCATGTGAGGGGTGTCACAAAACGGACGGGCGGACACAGTACACCCTCAGTACACCCTCAGCACCACCTCAGTACACCCTCAGTACCACCTCAGTACACCCTCAGTACACCCTCAGTACCACCTCAGTACCACCTCAGTAAAACCTCAGTACACCCTCAGAACACCCTCAGTACACCCTCAGTACACCCTCAGTACCACCTCAGTACCACCTCAGTACACCCTCAGTACCACCTCAGTACACCCTCAGTACACCCCCAGTACACCCTCAGAACACCCCCAGCGGCCAAAATAAGACATACTGTAGGCTATCTAACACTTTCACGCAGAGAACCATCTTCAGAATATTTAGACTTGGAACTACAGTTTAGAAAGACACAACATTTAGAGAAAACAAAATGGCTGAAATCTAAAAAGAAATGTGAGAAACAAACAGAGGGAGTGGATTTCCACAGTATGTTTCAGAGCAGAGCAGTTAGGGAACAGAAACATTGTGCATCTTTTGTGTGTGTTTGGGGGAAAAAATCAGGACTGTAAGATTCTCCTTCTCTAGAACAAGTAAATAACCTCCGCAATTTATCACAAGTACAAGAAGGAAATGTCAAGGGCACAGGAGTCCCTTCTCTCTAGGTCATACACAAACGTGCACACACACACACAAACACACGCAAATAAACACATGTACACAAACACAGTGTATGGTGCTGTGACCGCCACATATGCACTAAATCCAAGTTGGGGCATTGACAAATCACAGGGAGCTGGAAGAGGGGCCCAGGTGGGACTAATTGAAATGAACCTTACTTGGGAGGGAAATACCTAATTAAGGTTAATTATCTGGGTGTGTTTGTGTTGCAACATCATGGCGCCTAACTTTGAGCTCATCTTTACTTAGGGAAACCTGGTTACAGTATGCAGATCACAGACACAACTAAATATCAAACAGTAGAAGGAATAAGGTGGTTGCTTCTCCTCAGTGAGAATGTGTTGTTTGGTGCTTGTTTCAAGTTACCTGGTTGAGACGCTCAGTGGGTTGAGACAAAGCTATTCATTATCTACCTGGCTTACTGTGTGTGTGTGTGTGTGTGTGTGTCTGTGTGTGTGTGTGTGTGTGTGTGTGTGTGTGTGTGTGTGTGTGTGTGTGTGTGTGTGTGTGTGTGTGTGTGTGTGTGTGTGTGTGTGTGTGTGTGTGTGTGTGTGTGTGTGTGTGTGTGTGTGTATTCATCTGTACCTCCGTGTTTTATTTAACCATGCCTATCATTTGTATCAGTCAAAGAGTGTGTCTACTACTAGTGTTTGTGTTTGTATGCCATTTAGCAACTCTGTCTGTCTGTGAGTGTGGGGTTTGTTAGCTGGGGACACTCCACAGTCCCAAAAGCACTTGTAGTTCCACAGACAGTAACTGGGTAATTCCTCAATGGCTGTTTAGAGTGTCTCCAGCAGCGCTAAGTGTTCTCCTGTCTGTGCCTGATCAGAAAACAGGCCTACTTTAGTCCGTTTGTTTTAAGGTCCTCCGAGAAGGCTCTCCTGTCCTTCCCTCTCTCTCTTTGTTTTCTTCTCTCCATCTCTCTCTCACACACACACCCAGACATGCACTCAGAAACACAGATACACATGCGCTCTCCTCCCTGTTAGGCTGCAGACAATACAGTGAGAGCGTGATTCATTGATAGAAGCAGCGAGGACTACAGTGCCACTAATGATTAGGCAGCAGAGTAGACTAGTGTTCTACACTCAAGACTATATTTCAGTTTGAAATAGGCTACATATTATTGAAACAACATGTCTGCCTCAATTAGATAAACCCCAGTCTAATAATGAGATAATCTCGATCAATAATCCTCTTTATATTGTGTCAGACTGACATGTTCATATTTGAATGTATCCAAAAATATCCAAAAGTGGGCTAATGGTCGAATCAGTTCTCAAATATTTCTCCCACTAGTGTTGAATGCTTGAATATTTGACTCTTGTCACTTGCACTCACAGACCTCACCTTCTACAAGCCACAAACACACTCTGGCACATTCCCAAAATACTTCACAAATGCATTCAAAATAACCCAGTGTCCTATTGGTTTGTCTTGTGTACATGTGCGTGTACACAGATATGCTTGTGTGGTATGTGCAAGGAAGATGTGTCAGGACAGGAGGGAGTTGCCCTTTCACACAAACTCACAAACACACATGATACATGGGTGCATTAGACTCACACACACATATAAATTATTAATCACAAGTTGTCCACATCACAGCCTAATGAATTCAATCACGACCATAATGAGCATATGCTATAGGGCTGTGTGTAATGAATGTCACAAGGAGGCGTCTGTATTCCTCACCTCTCCACCTCAGACACTAATTATAATACACCCATCACAATGCTGCGTCTGTGCGAAGACACCGGGCGAAAGGGGAACCGTGTGTGTGCGCACATGATCGTGTGTGTGTAGTGTGTAGGCCGAGGATGATCTATACGCAGGACAAGCTGTACCCTCTCCTCCCTCCCCCCCTCCCCAGCCCGCCATGGAGGGGTAATATGTACACAGCGCCCTCTTTACGACCCTGACGGTGACCGCTCACTAACGACACAAACTGTGTAAAAGAACTGACTGACAGACACACACGAACACACAAACACATGCATGCACACACACACACACACACACACACACGCACAAACACTCACCCACATATTTAGGGGTGATTTAGAGACGAATACTTCCAATCCTAACAACACCTGACCGTGACTTTACAGCCTCATCATGTACTAGACATATGCTATTAAAATCTCAAGCTATTTTACATGATTAGATTGACAACAGATGACTACTGAAGGTCACTGTAGAGATAAACTACTAATCTGCCATGTTTACCATGGCAACTAGAATAATGGACCTTATTCTGACCATACCAAGACCTACACCAGTTGATAGGAATAACAGATCTGACATGCCTGTCCATGCACCAAGCCATATAGCCTGCCTCACAATACAGTATCCTTGTGTTTTCCAAAGTCAAGAGAAACATACTTGGCCAGTAAAATGTTTATCTTTTTAATAATGAGCCTCAGAATCCACTGCAATTACATGGAAACACCTGAGAGAAAACTATTAACTTCACCTACACCATCTAGACATACTGTCTGTGTGGGTTCTTCATCGAGTGGTCTGCTCTCTTCTGCTCTGTTCTGCTCGCCCCAGTAAAGGTGAAGTTTCCTCACGGGAGCTGACAAGTGTGAAATTGCAATAGGAAGTAGTGCTTCAAACCCTGCCATTTACCCCTCTCATTAACATACCCTAAACCCCCAGTCTGCCTGGTTGATAAGCCAGTCCCTGCCTCTAAACATGAGCTCACCAAGGTAATAACATACATATTATGCATGACATTGCTTGCCTAAGAAATCTCTCTCAAACACACACATCCATTCTTAAGATTCAATGGTGTTAGTTTGCCCAGTGGTGTAGTATTGAGTAAAGGGCCAGGAACAGAGGTATTGGATTGAGTTGGATAGTCGAGAGAGAGCTGCATGGCTTAAAGGACATCTATAGCACCAGGCTCTGGTCTGAGACACAGATCTATGTCTCTCTGAGGAGAACTGGCCTCTCAGTTTTACTGCCAACGGTACAGGGTGAAAGGGGCCACAGGTCATGACCTTCCTCTTTGAAGCCACTGCTTTTCTCTCTTCTTCTGTTTCTTTTTATTTACTTCCTCTCTTTCTTCCTCCCCCTCACTTCCTACATCTTCCCCTCTACCTTCTATCTCTCTCTTCCTCTCTTTTTCTCCCTCCCCCTTCTCTATTTAATTTAACCCCCAATCCGCCTCCCTCTCCACCTCACTTTATCCTTCCCTCTCTTTCTCTATACCCCCTCTCCCCCATTGCATCCCCCCTACTGTAGTTTAAGTGAATTGATCACTGGGCTGAAGGTTAGCAAGTCTTCAGGCCACTCCTTTGGTCATAGAGCTGAGAGAGAGTGGGCTCTGAGCGGACACTGACGCTGGTTCTTTGTCTTTGCGGAGCGGAGCGACTGCCGGCCGTGACCGTATCGCTGCGGCAGCGTAATTGATACAGGCTCACGCTGCTGGGCTTAACAGAGACCCTGCTGTGTTTGCACACAGCCTGAGATCACACAGCTGCAGGGCTCACAGTACAGACAGGGAGAGCTCACACAAGATCATACACAGCGCGCTGGCGAGATCACAGCTACAGAGACACAGAGAAGATTGTAAGAGATAGAGAGGGGTGCCTGGTTGGTTAAAAGTGCACTATGTAGAAATCGCTCTGCTATTTCCTGGTTGCTAAAATTCTAATAGTTTGCCTAATTTCTGTTTATATGACAAACAAGCAAGTATAGTGTAGTGAATCATTGTACCATCTAAACTGCTGTGAAATATATTTTCCATAAGCAAAATTATTGTATTTTCAGCTGTTTGAAGCTGGTGTACAAAACTGAAAGTAAAAGACGCAAAAATCTAACTTAAGAACGGTAAGCATAGAAATAGTGCCCATAGAACACCTACCAATGAGAATTTCTACGTGAATTTGGTTGGCTGGCCCCAAAAAGTTACATATCGCAGCTTTAAGCTGATATGATTAGAACATCTCAGTATGTGTAGCAGGTGTACAGCCTCTACAAGAAGAAAAAACAAGTGCCTACAATAACTACCTCTGTGTAGCTAAGACGAAAGCATTATTCACTCACTGGTATACAACTGATAAGGCTCTTCCCTCAGTCTGCTCCTTAGTAGCATGTTCATTCAATCATGTCCCTAGCCAACCAGCTTGCCTGGTAAAATCTGGGCCACACCTGAACAGAGACACCCTGCACAGCAGTATCACCTCAATACTGCACTAAAACCCCACCAAAGATCACTACCAAGCAGGTCCTTGCCGCTTACACACACGCACACACACACACACACACACACACACACACACACTGGTTTTATCCTTCCGCCTGACATTCAGTGACATTTCAGAAGTCGTTAAAGGTGTGTGCACAGGGACCAGGAGAACGTGGCCAAAGGCGCTCCTCAGGCGGAAAGAAACCGCCGTCGCTGTCAGGACATAAAACATGGCTGGATGAACTGATTATGCTGTCAGAAACATCCCACCCACACATTTCACCCAACTTCCCTCTCTGAAGATGTATTTAGTGTGTTGACAAATCATCTGTTCAGTATTTTAGACACACATGAAATGGATGCCTCCGGCGGGAAGGCTGGGCGCATGGCAGGTTGTTCAGTGCTCAAGGTAGTAGTGGCCTTTAACACACAGCTCTACGATCAGATTAGACGAGCACAATCCCAACTTTAACCATTAGTGGGATAGTAAAAAAACCTGATTGTAGATCTGTCCAGCTAGAGGACCAAGAGTACGAATTGAAGCCATATGTTGATCTAATGAACTGCAGCCGCTGGGTTGAGCAGTCTACAGCCTGCTCGGCTTTACGTCTGTGACACAAACACACACACAGGGTTCTCGACAGATAAGAGTCTCCACTTTTACGAGCATCTTCCTCCCCACTAACAAACAGACTATTAACGGGCCGTCAGCCGCTGGCTCCTACCCGGCTTGCTGACAGCTAATGTCCTGCTATTTGTCCATCTCTGGCATCCGACTCCATAAAGGCCCGGCTGTAAAAAAAAAAAAGGCCCCAGTGACCCATGCCGGGGCGGCAGGGTAGCCTAGTGGTTAGAGCGTTGGACTAGTAACCCGGAAGGTTGCAAGTTCAAACCCCCGAGCTGACAAGGTACAAATCTGTCGTTCTGCCCCTGAACAGGCAGTTAACCCACTGTTCCTAGGCCGTCATTGAAAATAAGAATTTGTTCTTAACTGACTTGCCTGGTTAAATAAAGGTCAAAAAATAAAAATGCCGTTAGGGGCGACCCTCTTCTCCCAGTCTTTACTGCAGTGAATGTGGGCTGTGTTAAAGACGGACTAGGAGGGGACCGAGGAGGTGGGCCGAAGAGGGAGCCGAGGAGGTGGGCCCGAGGAGGTGGGCCGAAGAGCGGGGGTGAGGAGGTGGGCCGAGGAGGGAGCCGAGGAGGTGGGCCCGAGGAGGGGGCCAGGAGAGGGCCGAGGAGGTGGGCCGAGGAGGGGGGTGAGAAGGGGACCGAGGAGGGGGGTGAGAAGGTGGACAGAGGGAGGTGGAATTCGAGGATTGTGGAGGTGGTGGACCGAGAAAGGGGCCGAGGAGGTGGACCGAGGAGGGGGACCGAGGAGGTGGACCGAGGAGGGTGCCGAGGGAGGTGGGCCGAGGAGGTGGGGCTGAGTAGGTGGGGCCCCAGCAGGTGGGCCGAGGAGGTTGGGGGGGTGCCGAGGAGGTGAGGGTCCCAGAGGCAGGGGGGACCAGGGAGGTGGAAACCGCGGAGGGCAGGCCGAGGTGGGCCAGAGGAGGTGGGCCGGGGAGGGGGGCCGAGGAGGTGGGGCGCGGAGGGTGAGTGGTTAGAGCGTTGGACCTAGTAAACCCGGAAGGTTGCAAGTTCAAAACGCCCCCGGAGCCCTGACAAGGTACAGAATCTGTCGTTGCTGGCCCCTGAACAGGCAGTTTAACCCACTGTGTCCCTGGAGGCCGTCATTGAAAATAAGATTTTGTTCGTTAACTGACTTGCCTGGTTAAATAAAGGTCAAAAAAATAAAAAATGGCCGTTAGGGGGCGACCCTCTTCTCCCAGTCTTTACTGCAGTGAAATGTGGCTTGTTAAAGACGACTAGAGGGACCGAGAGTGGGGCCGAGAGGGAGCGAGGGGTGGGCCCCGAGGCTTCCGAGAGGGTGTGAGTGGGGGTGGGGCCCTAAGGAGGGAGCCGAGGAGGTGGGCCCCGAGGAGGTGGGCCGAGGAGAGGGGGCCGAGGAGGTGTGGACGCGAGGGGGTTGAGAGGGGACCGATGTATGTGGGGTGATAAGGTGACCAGAGGAGGTGGAGCCCGGATTGCTGGAGGTGGTGGGGGGCCCGAGGAAGAGGGGCCGAGGAGGTGGGACCGAGGAGGGGGGTGAGGAGGGGGACCGAGGAGGGGGGTGAGAATGTGGGCCGAGAATGTGGGCCGAGGAGGGGGGGTGAGGAGAGGGCCGAGGAGATGGGCCGAGGAGGTGGGGCCAAAGAGGTGGGACGAGGAGGGGGGTGAGGAGGGGGACTGAGGAGGGGGGTGCGAAGGTGGCCCGAGGAGGTGGGCCGAGGATGGGGACGAAGAGGTGGGCAGAGGATGTGGGCCGAGGAGGTGGGCCCGAGAAAGGGGCCGAGGAGAGGGTCGAGGAGGTGGGCCGAGGAGGGGGTGAGGAGGTGGGCCGAGGAGGTGGGCAGAGGATGGGGCCGAAGAGGTGGGCAGAGGATGTGGGCCGAGGAGGTGGGCCCGAGAAAGGGGCCGAGGAGAGGGCCGAGGATGTGGGCCGAGGAGGGGGGTGAGGAGGTGGGCCGAGGATGGGGCCGAAGAGGTGGGCAGAGGAGGGAGCCGAGGAGGTGGGCCTGAGGAGGGGGCCGAGGAGAGGGCCGAGGAGGTGGGCCGAGGAGGGGGGTGAGGATGTGGGACGAGGAGGGGGGGTGGGGAGGTGGACCAAGGAGGTGGATCGAGGAGATGGGCCGAGGATGGGGCCGAAGAGGTGGGCAGAGGAGGGAGCCGAGGAGGTGGGCCCGAGAAGGGGGCCGAGGAGAGGGCCGAGGAGGGGGGTGAGGAGGGGGACCGAGGACGGGGGTGAGAAGGTGGACCGAGGAGGTGGACCGAGGAGATGGGTCGAGGATGTGGGCCGAGGAGGTGGGCCCGAGGAGGGGGCCGAGGAGAGGGCCGAGGAGGTGGGCCGAGGAGGGGGGTGAGGAGGGAGACCGAGGAGGGGGGTGAGAAGGTGGACCGAGGAGGTGGGCCGAGGATGGGGACGAAGAGGTGGGCAGAGGATGTGGGCCGAGGAGGTGGGCCCGAGAAAGGGGCCGAGGAAAGGGCAGAAGAGGTGGGCCGAGGAGGGGGGTGAGGAGGTGGGCCGAGGAGGTGGGCTGAGGATGGGGCCGAAGAGGTGGGCAGAGGAGGGACCCGAGGAGGTGGGCCCGAGAAGGGGGCCGAGGTGAGGGCCGAGGAGGGGAGTGAGGAGGGGGACCGAGGACGGGGGTGAGAAGGTGGACCGAGGAGGTGGACCGAGGAGATGGGTCGAGGATGTGGGACGAGGAGGGGGTGAAGAGGTGGACCGAGGAGGGGGGGTGGGGAGGTGGACCGAGGAGGTGGGCCGAGGAGGTGGGCCGAGGAGGTGGGACGAGGAGGGGTGTGAGGAGGTGGACCGAGGAGATGGGACGAGGAGGGGGGTGAGGAGGTGGACCTAGGAGAGGGACCGAGGAGATGGGCCGAGGAGAGGGGTGAGGAGGTGGACCGAGGAGGGGGGTGAGGAGGTGGACTGAGGAGGGGGGGGCCGGGGAGGGGGGCCGAGGAGGTGGGCCGAGGAGGTGGGACAAGGAGGGGGGTGAGGAGGAGGGCGGGGAGGTGGACCAAGAAGGTGGACCGAGGAGATGGGCCGAGGATGGGGACGAAGAGGTGGGCAGAGGAGCGGGCCGAGGAGGTGGGCAGAGGAGGTGGGCCGGGGAGGGGGCCGAGGAGGTGGGCCGAGGAGGGGGGTGAGGAGGTGGACCGAGGAAGGGGGCCGAGGAGGTGGGCCGAGGAGGTGGGACGAGGAGGGGGGTGAGGAGGTGGGACGAGGAGGGGTGTAGGGTGGTGGACCGAGGAGGGAGGTGAGGAGGTGGACCGAGGAGGTGGACCGAGGAGATGGGCCGAGGACGTGGGCCGAGGAGGTGGGCCCGAGTAGGGGGCCGAGGAGATGGCCGAGGAGGTGGGCCGAGGAGGGTGGTGAGGAGGTGGGCCGAGGAGGGTGGTGAGGAGGTGGACCGAGGAGGGGGGCCGAGGAGGTGGGACGAGGAGGGGGGTGAGGATGTGGGACGAGGAGGGGGGGTGGGGAGGTGGACCAAGGAGGTGGATCGAGGAGATGGGCCGAGGATGGGGGCGAAGAGGTGGGCAGAGTAGGGGGCCGAGGAGATGGGCAGAGGAGGTGGGCCGAGGAGGGGGCCGAGGAGAGGGCCGAGGAGGTGGACAGAGGAGGGGGCCGAGGAGGTGGGCAGAGGAGGTGGGCAGAGGAGGGGGCCGAGGAGGTGGGCCGAAGAGGTGGGTGAGGAGATGGGTGAGGAGGGGGCCGAGGATTGGGCCGAGGAGGTGGGTGAGGAGGTGGGCAGAGGAGGGGGCCGAGGAGGTGGGCTGAGGAGAGGGCTGAGGAGGGAGCCGAGGAGGGGAACGAAGAGGTGGGTGAGGACGGGGCAAGGTGAAGGCCAAGAAGGGAGTCTTCCAGCCTCTTTGTTCAAGGCCCTTCCCCAGTGGAGAGGCTGTCAGGTCCAATACTAACACAAACACAGACAGAGGCAAGGCCCTGATTACAGGGCTAAAGCAAGGAGCTCTCATAGACAACTGGAGTCTGGAAGTAAGTGCACGAGGGCGTGTGTAAAGAATTTCTCGGAAATGGTAAGCTTGCTGGGTAATTGAAAGAAATATATACAAACAAAACGCTATTTTAATCTCATTTTCCAGCATATTATTAATCACAGCATGACAAGCTACACCAGACCTCCACAACACCCCATCTTCTTTTCTCCTGGCTGCAACCCTCAGGATAAGCCATTCCTCTCTGTGTACCCAGATAAAATAAAATATGATTTGATGTGGTGTCTGCTAGCCTTGCTAACGCCGGCTAGCCCATACCACAGCAGCCCTCTATTTCTCTTCCATGTAAATCTGTCTCTCTGAGTCCCTGCTAAGAGTGAAAGTCAGCCAGGTCACTGTCAGACCTCAGCCCATCAATCCGAGACGGCGTGGTGACGGCAGCGTGCACTCCGCAAAGGGAGAACCTAACATTCCCACAATGCACGCAGAGGTAATGGAATCTCTGGGATGCCTGGGGGGGACATAAGTCAAGGCGAAGAGAGATGGTGACAGTGACAAAAGCCTGGAAGTGTAGAAGAGAGAGAGAGAGAGAGAGAGAGAGAGAGAGAGAGAGAGAGAGAGAGAGAGAGAGAGAGAGAGAGAGAGAGAGAGAGCGAGCGAGAGAGAGAGAGAGAGAGAGAGAGAGAAAGAGGGGGCAGGTAGGGGAGAGAGAGAGAGAGAGAGAGAGAGAGAGAGAGAGAGAGAGAGAGAGAGAGAGAGAGAGAGAGAGAAGAGAGAGAGAGAGAGGGGGCAGGTAGGGAGAGAGGCAGGTAGGGGCTTTATGATGAATGTTAAAAGCTTGACAGCTTGAGGTTTGGGGGTTTAAAGAGGAAGCAGATTGGTTCATATCCCGCATGGCCTTTGCACTATCTGGTTCTTCATCACTATCACAGCCCAACCCCCCCCTCACTGCCCTGCAGAGGCCTACACGGCAGCTTTATAAAGAGGTGCAAATCAATCTTAACCTCCTCTCTCTCTGGTGCTGCTCCACTCCCCACAGGACACAGGTTGCATAGAGCCCTGAGGACCAGCTCTCACTGCTGCACGGAAACATCCAACCTACTGTAGTACAGGAACGTTACAGTAAGATGACAATCACTACAGTACACCTATATTCATCCTGAGAAGCTGAACTGAAACCCACTCTCCTGACCTGTTACAGGTTTATACAGTTAATTCATGTTATGACATTTTTTTATAGATCCAAACATAAAAGTTGTTTCCACATTGCAAAGTCATTTGCTACCATATACAGTCCTGTATGTGTGGCTACCTTTATTATCTAATGTCTTTGTGAACTGTATGTATTTACATGTCTGTAGACATACTGGCAACAGAAATGGGCTTTATGACTAGTACATGGCCCATACATGTCCATGAACAAACATGCAATATGCATTAAGCCTGCCACCAATAAACAATATACTGTAAATCAATGCCTTAATAGCATTTACAATAAATACATGTAGTCACTACTGTAAAGAACATAAAAGCAAAATAATATATTGCTCTATGGAGAGCTGCTACCTTAGTTTTACAGGCACTTTGATGAATAATTCACAATAGCAGTTCAATTATTTACATGAAGGTTATAGTGAACTGCTCTGCAAACAGCGACGCGGTAGGTTAGTGCAGCACTGTCTCCTGATTATGGGGCCATGTTTCTAACCTCACATGATAACATAATGTTGCTGCAACACGTGTTCTCCTATCTGGGTTTCCTTACAGTTGTAATCATCTGGGCCTGTAGCTTTAGCACCAGGGTCTCTCACAATGTTAATAGACATCTCCAGTGATCTAAGCCACCTCCATTTTTCAGAAAACATGCACCCATACAGTCCAATGCCCCTAGTACCAAACTTGACCCCTAGACCCTAAATTGACCCCTAGCCTCTTACCCTTATACATTTGTTTAGATGCAGGTTGCATATGTTTAGGCATTATAGCCAAACTGACACCTAGCCTAGCTGTGGCTATCCATTTGTGCCATATGGATAACACCTACGCACTCCTTTCAGAGCTACTGAAAGTTCTTACAGTGTAAAGGCTAGAAGTCGATTTGGGATTTGGCAATAGCAGAAGTACGTTAAATGACTAAATTGGCCTGTCTGGCCTTAGTGTAACAGGACTAAACAAGGACATCTGGTCCCCATAATCCTCTTACCAGGACAATACTGTGGAACAGTCCCCACAACAACTATAATGGTGAATCAATGGTGTCCCTGACATTGTGACATGGCAATTACATTTAACTGGTGTCCATTGATTATCCAAAAGCAGCTTATCCTGGCAAGGGTCAAGGAACAGCTAGAGTCTCAGCTAGAGAGGGCAGAGGAGAGGTCTGTTCTGGGTACAGTTTCCCCTTCCCCCTTCAACTGACTGAACTCTCTGTGTGTGTGTGTGTGTGTGTGTGTGTGTGTGTGTGTGTGTGTGTGTGTGTGTGTGTGTGTGTGTGTGTGTGTGTGTGTGTGTGTGTGTGTGTGTGTGTGTGTCACTATCCATCTATCTACCTCCTATCAGTCTCTTCTATTCAGAAGGTCTACTTCCGTCCATACTGTGGTCTCTACAATTCCATGAACCTCATACAGACACTTTGGCTCATATTTCACAAGGGGAGAGAGATGGTGAGGGTGATGGAGGCAGACACATCTCACTGTGATACCCAGATTCTCCCCTACAAATCACTACCACCTGTTTCACCATGTCATTATGTTCATGACAGGATTAGTACACTTTCTGAAATGTTTGGTAGTAAACCTGAAAGATCCCAGGACCATGGTGAGGATGCTTCTGGCTAGTCATTCCCTTCTCCTCTCTCCCATGGCTCTATAATGGGATCTAATGGGCTCAGTCTTTACTGTGTGTCCATTAGGCCACAGCGATGCTGGATATTGGCAGGTGGAGAGACAGAGAGCTTCAGTTGTGAAGTATAGGGCTGTAAAACCATGTCAGCAGACAGGTAGGAAGTGGATGTTGTGATGGACTGAGTGACATACTTTATGATATTCAATGGGGCAACTGGCCCAGCCTTTCTCTTTTTGTAAATAGTCTCCAATGTTCATTATCAATTGCTATAATTACTATCATGTATAAGACTGAAACATTTGATTGTAACGATCAATTGCCCTTCAAAGTTGGCCATTCACAACAACCTAAATTAACTGCAGTCAATGGTCAATGCAAAATCTCTTGAACACACTGCAGGATGAGGAGTGAGAATGTGCCTAAGGAAGGGGCGGGGGGGGGGGGGGGGGGGTACTTGGAGTGCACCCAAAACAAGTTGATTTATGTGAACCGGAGCAATATACATCTAATCGTTATCTCTTAGCAAGGACGATGAATGAAAATGTCTCTCCTGAAATATTGAAATGCAATCTTTATCTAAGTGAGGCGAGGAGGCTAGGAGGGGAACCCATTTAGCAAAGCCGTTACGTACTCCTCCATCAGAGCTCCAAAAGAGGGAGGAGATGAAAGACAAAGGGAATGACAGATAGAAGGAGAGAGAGCGACAGGAAAGACAGAGAGAGGGAACCGTGAGATAACAGAACGAGAGAGGAGGAAGCTGCTTCACCCCCGTCCCTCTCCCCATCATCGCACACGACCCCGCTCCCATCCCTCACACACATGTTCTCCCTGTCTCCCCGTCTATCTCACCATGTCAGCAAAATTGTTGTTTTTTATTTATTACACATTCCACAAGTTAAGCATGCAAACCTCCCGGGTGCAATTTTAAACAGAGGCGGGAAAACTATCAACAAATCTTTATTTGTCCCCTGGCAGAGAGCTTGGTTAGAAGGATAACAGTTGCCTCTGAGTAGAACAGGCTGGAACAATGGTGAGAATGGGAACTCTAAACAGCTTCCTGTAGCACCACGCCACAGTGCAAGACTGAACACTGCTTCAGAGGAATAGATAGAGAAAGAGTCAGAGAGAGAGAAAGTCAGAGAGAGAGAGAGAGAGAGAGAGAGAGAAAGAGAGAGAGAGAGAGAGAGAGAAAGGTAGAGAGAAATAAAAAGAGAAAGTGAGAGAGCGAGAGGTGAGCAAATACAGAGAGGGATACAGAGAGAGAAAGAGAAAGAGAAAGAGAGAGAGAATAAAAGCGAGAGAGACACTTAAAACACACAGCTTACTGACTCTGCTGGGGTGACTGACTCTGCTGGGGGCGACTGACACTGCTGGGGGCGACTGACTCTGCTGGGGGCGACTGACTCTGCTGGGGCGACTGACTCTGCTGGGGGCGAATGACTCTGCTGGGGGCGACTAACTCTGCTGGGGGCGACTGACTCTGCTGGGGGCGACTGACTCTGCTGGGGGCGACTAACTCTGCTGGGGGCGACTGACTCTGCTGGGGGCGAATGACTCTGCTGGGGGCGACTAACTCTGCTGGGGGCGACTGACTCTGCTGGGGGCGACTGACTCTGCTGGGGGCGACTAACTCTGCTGGGGGCGACTGACACTGCTGGGGGCGACTGACTCTGCTGGGGGCGACTGACACTGCCGGGGTGACTGACTCTGCTGGGGGCGACTGACTCTGCTGGGGGCGACTGACTCTGCTGGGGTGACTGACTCTGCTGGGGGTGACTGACTCTGCTGGGGGCGACTGACTCTGCTGGGGGCGACTGACTCTGCTGGGGGTGACTGACTCTGCTGGGGGCGACTGACTCTGCTGGGGGTGACTGACTCTGCTGGGGGCGACTGACTCTGCTGGGGGCGACTGACTCTGCTGGGGGCGACTGACTCTGCTGGGGGTGACTGACCCTGCCGGGGCGACTGACTCTATTGGGGGCGACTGACCCTGCCGGGGTGACTGACTCTAATGGGGGCGACTGACCCTGCCGGGGTGACTGACTCTAATGGGGGCGACTGACCCTGTCGGGTGACTGACTCTGCTGGGGGCGACTGACACTGCTGGGGGCGACTGACTCTGCTGGGGGCGACTGACTCTGCTGGGGGCGACTGACTCTGCTGGGGGCGACTGACTCTGCTGGGGGTGACTGACTCTGCTGGGGGCGACTGACTCTGCTGGGGGCGACTGACTCTGCTGGGGGCGACTGACTCTGCTGGGGGTGACTGACCCTGCCGGGGCGACTGACTCTAATGGGGGCGACTGACCCTGCCGGGGTGACTGACTCTAATGGGGGCGACTGACCCTGCCGGGGTGACTGACTCTAATGGGGGCGACTGACCCTGCCGGGCGACTGACTCTGCTGGGGGTGACTTACCCTGCCGGGGCGACTGACTCTGCTGGGGGCGACTGACTCTGCTGGGGCGACTGACTCTGCTGGGGCGACTGACTCTGCTGGGGGCGACTGACTTTGCTGGGGGCGACTGACTCCGCTGGGGGCGACTGACTCTGCTGGGGCGACTGACTCTGCTGGGGGCGACTGACTCTGCTGGGGTGACTGACTCTGCTGGGGGCGACTGACTCTGCTGGGGCGACTGACACTGCTGGGGGCTACTGACTCTGCCGGGCGACTGACGTTGCCGGGGCGACTGACTCTGCCGGGGCGACTGACTCTGCCGGGGCGACTGACTCTGCTGGGGGTGACTGACTCTGCTGGGGGCAACTGACTCTGCTGGGGGCGACTGACTCTGCTGGGGGCGACTGACTCTGCTGGGGGTGACTGACCCTGCCGGGGCGACTGACTCTATTGGGGGCGACTGACCCTGCCGGGGTGACTGACTCTAATGGGGGCGACTGACCCTGCCGGGGTGACTGACTCTAATGGGGGCGACTGACCCTGTCGGGTGACTGACTCTGCTGGGGGCGACTGACTCTGCTGGGGGCGACTGACTCTGCTGGGGGCGACTGACCCTGCCGGGGCGACTGACTCTGCTGGGGGCGACTGACTCTGCTGGGGGTGACTGAATCTGCTGGGGGCGACTGACTCTGCTGGGGGCGACTGACTCTGCTGGGGGCGACTGACTCTGCTGGGGGCGACTGACTCTAATGGGGGTGACTGACCCTGCCGGGCGACTGACTCTGCTGGGGGTGACTCACCCTGCCGGGGCGACTGACTCTGCTGGGGGCGACTGACTCTGCTGGGGCGACTGACTCTGCTGGGGGTGACTGACTCTGCTGGGGCGACTGACTCTGCTGGGGGTGACTGACTCTGCTGGGGGCGACTGACTCTGCTGGGGGCGACTGACTCTGCTGGGGGCGACTGACCCTGCCGGGGCGACTGACTCTGCTGGGGGCGACTGACTCTGCTGGGGGCGACTGACTCTGCTGGGGGTGACTGACTCTGCTGGGGGCGACTGACTCTGCTGGGGGCGACTGACTCTGCTGGGGGCGACTGACTCTGCTGGGGGCGACTGACTCTAATGGGGGTGACTGACCCTGCCGGGCGACTGACTCTGCTGGGGGTGACTCACCCTGCCGGGGCGACTGACTCTGCTGGGGGCGACTGACTCTGCTGGGGCGACTGACTCTGCTGGGGGTGACTGACTCTGCTGGGGCGACTGACTCTGCTGGGGACGAATGACTCTGCTGGGGCGACTGACTCTGCTGGGGGCGACTGACTCTGATTGGGGGTGACTGACTCTGCTGGGGCGACTGACTCTGCTGGGGGCGACTGACTCTGCTGGGGACGACTGACTCTGCTGGGGCGACTGACTCTGCTGGGGGCAAATTACTCTGCTGGGGGTGACTGACTCTGCTGGGGGTGACTGACTCTGCTGGGGGTGACTGACTCCGCTGGGGGCGACTGACTCTGCTGGGGCGACTGACTCTGCTGGGGGCGACTGACTCTGCCGGGGCGACTGACTCTGCTGGGGGCGACTGACTCCACTGGGGGCGACTGACTCCGCTGGGGAGCGACTGACTCTGCCGGGGCGACTGACTCTGCCGGGGCGACTGACTCGGCTGGGGGTGACTGACTCTGCTGGGGGCGACTGACTCTGCTGGGGGTGACTGACTTTGCCCTGGGCGACTGACTCTGCTGGGGGCGACTGACTCTGCTGGGGGCGACTGACTCTGCTGGGGGCGATTGACTCGGCTGGGGGTGACTGACTCTGCCGGGGCGACTGACTCTGCTGGGGGGCGACTGACTCTGCCGGGGAGACTGACTCTGCTGGGGGCGACTGACTCTGCTGGGGGCGACTGACTCTGCTGGGGCGACTGACTCTGCTGGGGGCGACTGACTCTGCTGGGGGCGACTGACTCTGCTGGGGTGACTGACTCTGCTGGGGGTGACTGACTCTGCTGGGGTGACTGACTCTGCTGGGGGTGACTGACTCTGCTGGGGGCGACTGACTCTGCTGGGGTGACTGACTCTGCTGGGGGTGACTGACTCTGCTGGGGTGACTGACTCTGCTGGGGGTGACTGACTCTGCTGGGGGCGACTGCCTCTGCTGGGGGCGACTGACCCTGCCGGGGCGACTGACTCTGCTGGGGGCGACTGACTCTGCTGGGGGCGACTGACTCTGCTGGGGGCGACTGACTCTGCCGGGGCGACTGACTCTGCTGGGGGCGACTGACTCTGCTGGGGGCGACTGACTCTGCTGGGGCGACTGACTCTGCTGGGGTGACTGACTCTGCTGGGGGCGACTGACTCTGCTGGGGTGACTGACTCTGCTGGGGTGACTGACTCTGCTGGGGGCGACTGACTCTGCTGGGGGCGACTGACTCTGCTGGGGGCGACTGACTCTGCTGGGGGTGACTGACCCTGCCGGGGCGACTGACTCTAATGGGGGCGACTGACCCTGCCGGGGTGACTGACTCTAATGGGGGCGACTGACCCTGCCGGGGTGACTGACTCTAATGGGGGCGACTGACCCTGCCGGGCGACTGACTCTGCTGGGGGTGACTTACCCTGCCGGGGCGACTGACTCTACTGGGGGCGACTGACTCTGCTGGGGCGACTGACTCTGCTGGGGCGACTGACTCTGCTGGGGGCGACTGACTTTGCTGGGGGCGACTGACTCCGCTGGGGGCGACTGACTCTGCTGGGGCGACTGACTCTGCTGGGGGCGACTGACTCTGCTGGGGTGACTGACTCTGCTGGGGGCGACTGACTCTGCTGGGGCGACTGACACTGCTGGGGGCTACTGACTCTGCCGGGCGACTGACGTTGCCGGGGCGACTGACTCTGCCGGGGCGACTGACTCTGCCGGGGCGACTGACTCTGCCGGGGCGACTGACTTTGCTGGGGGGCGACTGACTCTGCTGGGGCGACTGACACTGCTGGGGGCTACTGACTCTGACGGGCGACTGACGTTGCCGGGGCGACTGACTCTGCCGGGGCGACTGACTCTGCCGGGGCGACTGACTCTGCCGGGGCGACTGACTTTGCTGGGGGGCGACTGACTCTGCTGGGGGCGACTGACTCTGCTAGGGGTGACTGACTCTGCTGGGGCGACTGACTCTGCTGGGGGCGACTGACTCTGCCGGGGCGACTGACTCTGCTGGGGGTGACTGACACTGCTGGGGGCGACTGACTCTGCTGGGGGCGACTGACTCTGCTGGGGGCGACTGACTCTGCTGGGGGCGAAAGACCCTGCCGGGGCGACTGACTCTGCTGGGGGCGACTGACTCTGCTGGGGGCGACTGACTCTGCTGGGGGTGACTGACTCTGCTGGGGGCGACTGACTCTGCTGGGGGCGACTGACTCTGCTGGGGCGACTGACTCTGCTGGGGGTGACTGACTCTGCTGGGGCGACTGACTCTGCTGGGGACGAATGACTCTGCTGGGGCGACTGACTCTGCTGGGGGCGACTGACTCTGATTGGGGGTGACTGACTCTGCTGGGGCGACTGACTCTGCTGGGGGCGACTGACTCGGCTGGGGGTGACTGACTCTGCTGGGGGCGACTGACTCTGCTGGGGACGACTGACTCTGCTGGGGCGACTGACTCTGCTGGGGGCAAATTACTCTGCTGGGGGTGACTGACTCTGCTGGGGGTGACTGACTCTGCTGGGGGTGACTGACTCCGCTGGGGGCGACTGACTCTGCTGGGGCGACTGACTCTGCTGGGGGCGACTGACTCTGCCGGGGCGACTGACTCTGCTGGGGGCGACTGACTCCACTGGGGGCGACTGACTCCGCTGGGGAGCGACTGACTCTGCCGGGGCGACTGACTCTGCCGGGGCGACTGACTCGGCTGGGGGTGACTGACTCTGCTGGGGGCGACTGACTCTGCTGGGGGTGACTGACTTTGCCCTGGGCGACTGACTCTGCTGGGGGCGACTGACTCTGCTGGGGGCGACTGACTCTGCTGGGGGCGATTGACTCGGCTGGGGGTGACTGACTCTGCCGGGGCGACTGACTCTGCTGGGGGGCGACTGACTCTGCCGGGGAGACTGACTCTGCTGGGGGCGACTGACTCTGCTGGGGGCGACTGACTCTGCTGGGGCGACTGACTCTGCTGGGGGCGACTGACTCTGCTGGGGGCGACTGACTCTGCTGGGGTGACTGACTCTGCTGGGGGTGACTGACTCTGCTGGGGTGACTGACTCTGCTGGGGGTGACTGACTCTGCTGGGGGCGACTGACTCTGCTGGGGTGACTGACTCTGCTGGGGTGACTGACTCTGCTGGGGGTGACTGACTCTGCTGGGGGCGACTGCCTCTGCTGGGGGCGACTGACCCTGCCGGGGCGACTGACTCTGCTGGGGGCGACTGACTCTGCTGGGGGCGACTGACTCTGCTGGGGGCGACTGACTCTGCCGGGGCGACTGACTCTGCTGGGGGCGACTGACTCTGCTGGGGCGACTGACTCTGCTGGGGCGACTGACTCTGCTGGGGTGACTGACTCTGCTGGGGGCGACTGACTCTGCTGGGGGCGACTGACTCTGCTGGGGCGACTGACTCTGCTGGGGTGACTGACTCTGCTGGGGGTGACTGACTCTGCTGGGGTGACTGACTCTGCTGGGGGTGACTGACTCTGCTGGGGGCGACTGCCTCTGCTGGGGGCGACTGACCCTGCCGGGGGGACTGACTCTGCTGGGGGCGACTGACTCTGCTGGGGGTGACTGACTCTGCTGGGGGCGACTGACCCTGCCGGGGCGACTGACTCTGCTGGGGGCGACTGACTCTGCTGGGGGCGACTGACTCTGCTGGGGGCGACTGACTCTGCTGGGGGCGACTGACTCTGCTGGGGGCGACTGACTCCGCTGGGGAGCGACTGACTCTGCCGGGGCGACTGACTCTGCCGGGGCGACTGACTCGGCTGGGGGTGACTGACTCTGCTGGGGGCGACTGACTCTGCTGGGGGTGACTGACTTTGCCCTGGGCGACTGACTCTGCTGGGGGCGACTGACTCTGCTGGGGGCGACTGACTCTGCTGGGGGCGATTGACTCGGCTGGGGGTGACTGACTCTGCCGGGGCGACTGACTCTGCTGGGGGGCGACTGACTCTGCTGGGGCGACTGACTCTGCTGGGGGCGACTGACTCTGCCGGGGCGACTGACTCTGCTGGGGGCGACTGACTCTGCTGGGGTGACTGACTCTGCTGGGGGCGACTGACTCTGCTGGGGCGACTGACTCTGCTGGGGGCAAATTACTCTGCTGGTGGTGACTGACTCTGCTGGGGGTGACTGACTCTGCTGGGGGTGACTGACTCCGCTGGGGGCGACTGACTCTGCTGGGGACGAATGACTCTGCTGGGGCGACTGACTCTGCTGGGGGCGACTGACTCTGATTGGGGGTGACTGACTCTGCTGGGGCGACTGACTCTGCTGGGGGCGACTGACTCGGCTGGGGGTGACTGACTCTGCTGGGGGCGACTGACTCTGCTGGGGACGACTGACTCTGCTGGGGCGACTGACTCTGCTGGGGGCAAATTACTCTGCTGGGGGTGACTGACTCTGCTGGGGGTGACTGACTCTGCTGGGGGTGACTGACTCCGCTGGGGGCGACTGACTCTGCTGGGGCGACTGACTCTGCTGGGGGAGACTGACTCTGCCTTGGCGACTGACTCTGCTGGGGGCGACTGACTCCACTGGGGGCGACTGACTCCGCTGGGGAGCGACTGACTCTGCCGGGGCGACTGACTCTGCCGGGGCGACTGACTCGGCTGGGGGTGACTGACTCTGCTGGGGGCGACTGACTCTGCTGGGGGTGACTGACTTTGCCCTGGGCGACTGACTCTGCTGGGGGCGACTGACTCTGCTGGGGGCGACTGACTCTGCTGGGGGCGATTGACTCGGCTGGGGGAGACTGACTCTGCCGGGGCGACTGACTCTGCTGGGGGGCGACTGACTCTGCCGGGGAGACTGACTCTGCTGGGGGCGACTGACTCTGCTGGGGGCGACTGACTCTGCTGGGGCGACTGACTCTGCTGGGGGCGACTGACTCTGCTGGGGGCGACTGACTCTGCTGGGGGTGACTGACTCTGCTGGGGTGACTGACTCTGCTGGGGGTGACTGACTCTGCTGGGGGCGACTGACTCTGCTGGGGTGACTGACTCTGCTGGGGGTGACTGACTCTGCTGGGGTGACTGACTCTGCTGGGGGTGACTGACTCTGCTGGGGGCGACTGCCTCTGCTGGGGGCGACTGACCCTGCCGGGGCGACTGACTCTGCTGGGGGCGACTGACTCTGCTGGGGGCGACTGACTCTGCTGGGGGCGACTGACTCTGCCGGGGCGACTGACTCTGCTGGGGGCGACTGACTCTGCTGGGGGCGACTGACTCTGCTGGGGCGACTGACTCTGCTGGGGTGACTGACTCTGCTGGGGGCGACTGACTCTGCTGGGGGCGACTGACTCTGCTGGGGCGACTGACTCTGCTGGGGTGACTGACTCTGCTGGGGGTGACTGACTCTGCTGGGGTGACTGACTCTGCTGGGGGTGACTGACTCTGCTGGGGGCGACTGCCTCTGCTGGGGGCGACTGACCCTGCCGGGGCGACTGACTCTGCTGGGGGTGACTGACTCTGCTGGGGCGACTGACTCTGCTGGGGGCGACTGACCCTGCCGGGGCGACTGACTCTGCTGGGGCGACTGACTCTGCTGGGGGCGACTGACTCTGCCGGGGAGACTGACTCTGCTGGGGGCGACTGACTCTGCTGGGGGCGACTGACTCCGCTGGGGAGCGACTGACTCTGCCGGGGCGACTGACTCTGCCGGGGCGACTGACTCGGCTGGGGGTGACTGACTCTGCTGGGGGCGACTGACTCTGCTGGGGGTGACTGACTTTGCTGGGGGCGACTGACTCTGCTGGGGCGACTGACTCTGCTGGGGTGACTGACTCTGCTGGGGGTGACTGACTCTGCTGGGGTGACTGACTCTGCTGGGGGTGACTGACTCTGCTGGGGGCGACTGCCTCTGCTGGGGGCGACTGACCCTGCCGGGGGGACTGACTCTGCTGGGGGCGACTGACTCTGCTGGGGGTGACTGACTCTGCTGGGGGCGACTGACCCTGCCGGGGCGACTGACTCTGCTGGGGGCGACTGACTCTGCTGGGGGCGACTGACTCTGCTGGGGGCGACTGACTCTGCTGGGGGCGACTGACTCTGCTGGGGGCGACTGACTCCGCTGGGGAGCGACTGACTCTGCCGGGGCGACTGACTCTGCTGGGGGGCGACTGACTCTGCCGGGGAGACTGACTCTGCTGGGGGCGACTGACTCTGCTGGGGGCGACTGACTCTGCTGGGGCGACTGACTCTGCTGGGGGCGACTGACTCTGCTGGGGGCGACTGACTCTGCTGGGGGCGATTGACTCGGCTGGGGGTGACTGACTCTGCCGGGGCGACTGACTCTGCTGGGGGGCGACTGACTCTGCTGGGGCGACTGACTCTGCTGGGGTGACTGACTCTGCTGGGGGTGACTGACTCTGCTGGGGTGACTGACTCTGCTGGGGGTGACTGACTCTGCTGGGGGCGACTGCCTCTGCTGGGGGCGACTGACCCTGCCGGGGCGACTGACTCTGCTGGGGGCGACTGACTCTGCTGGGGGTGACTGACTCTGCTGGGGGCGACTGACCCTGCCGGGGCGACTGACTCTGCTGGGGCGACTGACTCTGCTGGGGGCGACTGACTCTGCCGGGGAGACTGACTCTGCTGGGGGCGACTGACTCTGCTGGGGGCGACTGACTCCGCTGGGGAGCGACTGACTCTGCCGGGGCGACTGACTCTGCCGGGGCGACTGACTCGGCTGGGGGTGACTGACTCTGCTGGGGGCGACTGACTCTGCTGGGGGTGACTGACTTTGCCCTGGGCGACTGACTCTGCTGGGGGCGACTGACTCTGCTGGGGGCGACTGACTCTGCTGGGGGCGATTGACTCGGCTGGGGGTGACTGACTCTGCCGGGGCGACTGACTCTGCTGGGGGGTGACTGACTCTGCTGGGGCGACTGACTCTGCTGGGGGCGACTGACTCTGCCGGGGAGACTGACTCTGCTGGGGGCGACTGACTCTGCTGGGGGCGACTGACTCTGCTGGGGTGACTGACTCTGCTGGGGGCGACTGACTCTGCTGGGGGCGACTGACTCTGCTGGGGTGACTGACTCTGCTGGGGGTGACTGACTCTGCTGGGGTGACTGACTCTGCTGGGGGTGACTGACTCTGCTGGGGGCGACTGCCTCTGCTGGAGGCGACTGACCCTGCCGGGGCGACTGACTCTGCTGGGGGCGACTGACTCTGCTGGGGGCGACTGACTCTGCTGGGGGCGACTGACTCTGCCGGGGCGACTGACTCTGCTGGGGGCGACTGACTCTGCTGGGGGCGACTGACTCTGCTGGGGCGACTGACTCTGCTGGGGTGACTGACTCTGCTGGGGGCGACTGACTCTGCTGGGGGCGACTGACTCTGCTGGGGCGACTGACTCTGCTGGGGTGACTGACTCTGCTGGGGGTGACTGACTCTGCTGGGGTGACTGACTCTGCTGGGGGTGACTGACTCTGCTGGGGGCGACTGCCTCTGCTGGGGGCGACTGACCCTGCCGGGGCGACTGACTCTGCTGGGGGCGACTGACTCTGCTGGGGGTGACTGACTCTGCTGGGGGCGACTGACCCTGCCGGGGCGACTGACTCTGCTGGGGGCGACTGACTCTGCTGGGGGTGACTGACTCTGCTGGGGGCGACTGACTCTGCTGGGGGCGACTGACTCTGCTGGGGGCGACTGACTCTAATGGGGGCGACTGACCCTGCCGGGCGACTGACTCTGCTGGGGGTGACTCACCCTGCCGGGGCGACTGACTCTGCTGGGGGCGACTGACTCTGCTGGGGCGACTGACTCTGCTGGGGGTGACTGACTCTGCTGGGGGCGACTGACTCTGCTGGGGGTGACTGACTCTGCTGGGGCGACTGACTCTGCTGGGGGCGACTGACTCGGCTGGGGTTGACTGACTCTGCTGGGGGCGACTGACTCTGCTGGGGACGACTGACTCTGCTGGGGCGACTGACTCTGCTGGTGGCAAATTACTCTGCTGGGGGTGACTGACTCTGCTGGGGGTGACTGACTCTGCTGGGGGTGACTGACTCCGCTGGGGGCGACTGACTCTGCTGGGGCGACTGACTCTGCTGGGGGCGACTGACTCTGCCGGGGCGACTGACTCTGCTGGGGGCGACTGACTCCGCTGGGGGCGACTGACTCCGCTGGGGAGCGACTGACTCTGCCGGGGCGACTGACTCTGCCGGGGCGACTGACTCGGCTGGGGGCGACTGACTCTGCTGGGGGCGACTGACTCTGCTGGGGACGACTGACTCTGCTGGGGCGACTGACTCTGCTGGGGGCGACTGACTCTGTTGGGGCGACTGACTCTGCTGGGGGCGACTGACTCTGCTGGGGGCGACTGACTCTGCTGGGGGCGACTGAGCGCTGATCTGAAGAGAAGAGTGGGAGCAGTGCAGTGCAAAGCAGCGAGCTCCTCTGAAAAGTCTTTAGTCTTTTACCCAGGCCCTTTCCCAGTCTTCACAACCACTTAGTCCTCTCTCCCTGTGGGTACCACGGGCCTGTTGTGACACGGTCTCACATACTAGAGGTCTGGAGACTGAGGCCACAGAGCTGTAGAGTTAAAACAGGGCTTTAATTCACACAGGACAACAACACTTAGGAATAACACTGGATTTGTCAGCTGCAGTTCAGTTTTTCTATGAGTCATATTATTTATGTATATATGAAGACAAGAGGAGCAGGCTGGTTCATTCCTGCCAGCTGCATAGCATAAGTCATTAAATATGTTGCTCTCTCACAGAACAATTGAATACACTTGTTGCTTTGTATATATGGGACAATTTGTTAGAAGCTTTGAGTCCTGGTCCCACAAATATATTATCTCTATATTTACCATCTGGTGGCCTTGGGTCTCTCCAGACTTGACTTACCCCTGTGACCCACCATGCCCACATAGGGTGTCGGTGAGAGTGCCACCAGTCACCAAGACATCCTACTCCTCACTAACATCCCCAGCCCGCCACAGCCCACCCATCACACCCTGCCAACCTCTAACAAACAACACAAAAAAAAAAACATATTGAATC
Source organism: Oncorhynchus kisutch (assembly GCF_002021735.2). Lineage (NCBI taxonomy): Eukaryota > Metazoa > Chordata > Actinopteri > Salmoniformes > Salmonidae > Oncorhynchus > Oncorhynchus kisutch. The sequence goes on from NC_034176.2 coordinate 69,288,703, forward strand.
TCTAACTGACAGAGTGAAGTACTGTCACCCGTCCCTCACACGAAAACTGGCAACACGCCCTGGGAGTGGCTCCTTCAGCCTTGAACCAGATCCTTCCACAGGGCCTCACAGTGTTACAAATATGGCTTGTTTCTCATTAGCACAGTGCCTAAGATAGGACAGCCAAGAGTGAGTGGATGGGTAGAGGACTCTCACTGAACATGAAGGGGGGTTGATGACACTGTGGTATTGGCCAACTTCTAGAGTGAGTTTTAGTCCCTTTGTCACTTGTCTTGACTTTCAGACTCTGGGACACTTCTGTTACAAACAGCTGTGATCATTATGCTGTGCATATGCTGATATGCACAGATACACATCCATGCATCAAGACGTAATAGTACTGTATATACACACACACATATACTCAAGCACACAAACATACATGTATGTGAACACATGCACACACAAACATTTATTTTGACCTCAGTATAAGAAGACATAGTCCAGAAAATAGTTTTTTATAACTGATAAAAAGAGAGTCCAGAATATCAATGTATTTCTGACTCCATCTGAAACCTGACTCCCTGAGAGCAGCGCTGGAGAGGATAGGAGTGGGTAATCAGTAACAGAGGGCGTCTCTATGGATCCAGTCTGGTTTTCATTAGCATGCTGGCCACTGCCTCCTCACATCTCGGTGTGTATTTAAATAGTTCATGGACTAGCCATCCACTCTGCTACTGTAAGTAAGGAAGGGGGCCCCGATCCTCAGAAGTTCTATCTTTCAGATCAGGAGGAGTGACTTTGGAATACTGCAATATTCATGAAGTGTTTGGGAACTTTATACTCTTCCTTGTCTTTGAAGTCTCCTAGATTTCATCCACTTCTCCAAAAAAGCCTCCGTCCATTTGCTCATCAGTAATTGGACACTGGTTATATATATATTTTTTCCCCTGTTGGTTTTCTGTTGGTTTTCTTTGCATACGGTGGGAGAAGCCAGAATGCCTTCATACTGTATGTTATGCCAGTTGGACTCGACTCCTCGTGGGGAATCAAGAAGGCTTGGATGCCGGGAATATGATCTGACCAGCCGTAGCTATGCCCGACAAGCCCTTCTCCCCCCTTCATTCCTTGGTTCCCTCCATCCACCCACTCTGTGAATTCCCCTTATGTCTGACCCAGCCATGGGTCTCTCTCTTGGTAGACACCCGCTAACCGAGGGGCATGGTGGGGGGGGTGACCGTTCCTCTGTTGAGCTTAACTGTGCGTTCTGTGATGATCGATGAAGGCCATGGGAGATAGAAGCGATAACGCAAGCAGAGGAAGGAGAGAGGAGAGAAGAAGAGGTAGAGGAGAAGGGTAACACTATCCCCATGCAGGATACAGGCGAGAAGTCTGAACGACTAGCGCCAAGCCTGGCCCAGACACAGCAGCAGAGAGCAGGGATCAGTAAAGGCAGCTGGACACCTTTGAAGGAAACTATCAAATATTAAGGGGAAGTGGATATCTCCTCTCGGCTGACTAAAGTCATGTGGGTGGGAGCGGATCTGGCCACCCGTAGACCCACCGTAGTGGTGTGAGATATCTCTTTTTCCCTGTAGCACTTGCACACTTTCTCTCTTGTGACCGGCACACCGTGTAGTCACGGTAATTAGGCTTCTCAAAACTCTGATGCTGCTGATGGTCATTAGTAGCCTACCTAACTGCCTGGTACTCAGCACTCTATTGTCCCTCTAATCACTCTGACATCAATGCAAATGTTTTCAAAAATCTAATCAAACACTTTATGAGAGCCCATGTGTTCATGTTGCACAACATTTCGATAGGCTATGCATTTGCGAGAGAAAACAGAGTGATGGCATCTACTAAAAATAAGAGGATCAGCTTTCTATAGGCTAGACCTACGATATTTATTTCTCAACTTTCCTAATATTAAGCACATTGCTTATATTTACAACAGGAGTGTAGACTAGCTGGCTGGCATGAAAATAAACCACGGGGAAAAGCCCGATTTATGACATGTATTTTTTCTCGCTGACCCTGTTTTGATACAGGTGTATGATAATGGTCCATTCTAAATCAAAGCACATTTCACACATATATTATTTTGTATATGTAAAGACAATATTAAATCAAGAATAGTCTGATGGGTGACAATATTAGCCTATCACTTGTGAATTCTATATTATAATTTGTGCATCGGAAACAACGCCTTTTTTATGCGACTTTTTCAAATTAACTAGTGGCCAAATAACTTCTTAAAATGAATCACATTAATCCTCTTTACAAGAGGTGTATAACTGGTGTATAAGTGGAATACATAAGCAGCGCGTGAGTTTCAAGTTAGGGGAAGATCATTTTCATCATAAAAATGCTCCATTACATGGATAAATACATGTGCGGTCACTTTTGATAATGGTGTTTTCCGCTAATGGAAAATGTGCCTTTATAGCGTACTACCATGTGCGCATTACTGCACTTAAAATGTGCCTTTATAGCGTACTACCATGTGCGCATTACTGCACTTAAAATGTGCCTTTATAGCGTACTACCATGTGCGCATTACTGCACTTAAAATGTGCCTTTATAGCGTACTACCATGTGCGCATTACTGCACTTAAAATGTGCCTTTATAGCGTACTACCATGTGCACATTACTGCACTTAAAATGTGCCTTTATAGCGTACTACCATGTGCGCATTACTGCACTTAAAATGTGCCTTTATAGCGTACTACCATGTGCGCATTACTGCACTTAAAATGTGCCTTTATAGCGTACTACCATGTGCGCATTGCTGCACTTAAAATGTGCCTTTATAACGTACTACCATGTGCGCATTGCTGCACTTAAAATGTGCCTTTATAGCGTACTACCATGTGCGCATTGCTGCACTTAAAATGTGCCTTTATAGCGTACTACCATGTGCGCATTGCTGCACTTAAAATGTGCCTTTATAGCGTACTACCATGTGCGCATTACTGCACTTAAAATGTGCCTTTATAGCGTACTACCATGTGCGCATTGCTGCACTTAAAATGTGCCTTTATAGCGTACTACCATGTGCGCATTGCTGCACTTAAAATGTGCCTTTATAGCGTACTACCATGTGCGCATTACTGCACTTAAAATGTGCCTTTATAGCGTACTACCATGTGCGCATTGCTGCACTTAAAATGTGAAGAAATATCATGAGAGTTTATCAACATTTTAAACAAAATGTTCTGACATGTTGCATCAGCCACATTGCGTTTTTTTTATGCTAGTGGTTGTATTAATTTGGGATCTAGCGCATCCCACAACCGCCATATCAGGCAGGGAAATTCTAGGCATTATCAAGTGTTTGTCAAATTGTGAATGAGTGACTGATGTAGTGTGTACAACAAAGCAGAGCTCATGTCTTTCAAGCGACTTTTCTCAAATCATCATTAAAGTCGCATCATGCGGCCTTAGAATGTATTAAAAATCAAAACATATAGCCCAATGTTTGTAGAACAACTAAAGTTACATTAATAACTCTAAATTAAGCATGTAGGAATACCTAATTATTTGTTAACCGCCCAACACAGAATAGCCGAATGTGCGCACTTCCGCAAATTTTGGGGTGAAAATATGCTTTGTTCAATTGTATTCTTCATACTATCAAATAATGCCACGGAATTCTAATCAAATCTTATCTGCTAAATTAACTCATGTAGCCCACAGCCATTTGGCACAGCCAGATCAGGACAACTCAGAGTAGGCTATTCTGTTCTTCTGAAATAGACTCCATTTTCTTTATATCATGCTTCTTTAGACCTGTCTAAAATAAATAATGGATTCATTGTGAAGGTGTAGGCTATATTACATGGATTTAATTAGACTTTTTAAAATGTATATGTTCCAAAGGTCTGCATCAGCGGCTTGTAGGCTAGGTGTGGAAGCCAGGAGATGCTACATGTGTTAATGTTAATTAACGGTCTATTACAGAGAGACTGACAGTTATTTGCTTGACAATCACAGGCTGACAAAATGTTGTGACTACCACAGCCCTACTCAGAGCCACACACAGACCTGTCAGGATAAGTGTTCCTGCAGGGTAAGCACACCTGTTGGCCCGGGGGGTCAAAGCATGAGTCCTGGACTTTGGTACAGATTTAACCCTCCTAAGATGTAACCCTCCTAAGATGTAACCCTCCTCTGCTACCATTTCCGACCCCCTCTCCCCCATCCTCTCCGCTAGTAAAACCAACCCTTAGCAGTAGAGACTGAATAATAAGATGGGCTTACTTTTGCTCATCCCTGCTTTAGCATTTAAAAAAATCCCCTTTCCTCTTTTAACGGCCTTAAAGCCAATAAGCGGCTTGTTACAGACTTTTTTCTGCCCGCACGCTAAAAGAGCAAACAACATCGGATGGTGTTTTGATATGCAAATTAAAGATGAACTATTAGTGTTGATGTCAGTACATTTCTATCGCCAGCTCACGGTGAAAAGAAGAAATAAGATGTCTTCTTAGGTCATGTTCCTGTATCTATCATACAGTTCACCAGCGCTGTTAAACTAATACATAATCAGCATGGAAGAGGGTGAATCCATACACACATCACATAATATACACAACAATAGAAACGACTCTTCAATATGTTGTTTAGCAACAAAACAGAGTTGTGCGCAACTATGGGGCAAAACAGATGGGGTTGGCTTAGATTGTTGACGACATGCAAACTATACTTCGTTTGCACAATGAGCACTTGTTACAGTTGTTGGTTAGCTAGCTAGCATTTTTTTTGCCAAATTAGCATAGATGTCAAAACACCTCAAAACAAGTTACGGTATCAAGGACAAGATAAAAGTAGCTGAAACGCGACACCTAACGTTTCCCCACATGGCAGCTTCTTGTCATTGTTGCTAGCTATCTGGCCATCCAGAATCACAACAACACAAGGATTTCTGCCCCATTGAAGCGTGCACATCGTTTTCGTGACGTTGTCAGCTAACCCGTCTATACTGACTCCACCAGTGACTCCACCGGCTGATAATATTAAAACACAGTCCAACTCTGCCATGTGTTTTTTTCCCCAAAATACATTTCTTTCCATTGTAATTTTTTTGCAGAATCAACAGGTACAGTATGGGAGGAAGAGATACAGAGTTGTTTTATGTCTCATACTAGAGGCAGAATAAAGGATCTCTCTTCACTGTGGACAGCTTCTGAAAGAGAATGACAAAAACCCCAGTAGGCAGGCAAGGGAACGCCAGCGCTATCTAATACATTCATCAATATGTCCACTAAGCTCCTGACTGCTCTTAACCCTGCAGCTATCTCCCTCTGGCTCTCCCCCCTCCTCCCCTTTCTGCAGAACAGGCAGCTCAAAGTTAGTGATACTCACCGTGCCAGCCCAGATGGTCAGCCGCACGGTCAAAGCATGTACCACTCAGCTCAAACAGTCTTTGAACAAACCCTTCTCCCCACTCCAGATGGCATGCCATGCGTGACACTAATGCCACGGGGGAACCGTGACTGTATCAGTGTGACAAAGTCCCTAGAGGTCCGTGTGTGTGTGTGTGTGTGTGTGTGTGTGTGTGTGTGTGTGTGTGTGAGTGTGTGTGTGTGTGTGTGTGTGTGTGTGTGTGTGTGTGTGTGTGTGTGTGTGTGTGTGTGTGTGTGTGTGTGTGTGTGTGTGAGAGGGTCCCTTAGGTTTCTGGCTCTGTGGGGTAACTGGTCCCTGCAATGGGTATGAAGTTGATACAAGAGATTGCAGCCTGGCTAAAAACATATTCAAATAATTATCAAGTCTTATAATCTAAATTGATTAGATATGTTTTTTTTTTAAATGTCTTACTAAATGTAATGTCAAAAGTCATACATTATATTTCACTACTCATTAGAACTGTATTGTATGTGAATGAATTCACCAGAACTGCATCAGATAAGAATGAGAGAGAAGAAATCTGCTCATAACCACAACTCAGAGACAACAGTCAGACATCAGGTTCAATCAGCCTCCCTACAGATACATACTGACTGCCACTCTGCAAAGACATCATCAAGCGAGTCTTCACTACACCTGCCCAAGCACATTCCCCTGAAAGTGCAGTGATTCTGCAGTAATTGAGACGTATCTAAACGCTTGATTCAAGCATAGAGAAGCATGTTTTTTTACTTTGAGACTGATAAGGCGACAGAGGAGCCTCGAGGCACGCCAACAGCACATACACACAAGCATGCTCACACACACAAACACACACACTTAAACAAATCAAAAATCACCAGAGGAGCCACAGTCTTTGTGTGTTTGTGTGTGTGTGTGTGTGTGTGTATGCGCGCCCATGTGTGTATGTGCATGTATGTGTGCGTATTCTCGGGCAGGCAAGGTTTTTCTCCCGCTGTGCAGTTCCCCTCTCTAGCCTCCCAGAACGTCAAGGGGCTTTTACATCCAGAAAATATGGGAAACATTGACTGGCTATTCCCTGTGATATTCCTCATTCCTGCTGAAGGCCCCTCTAAATTAAAAAGCAGTTATGAATCGTCCTCAGTGGAGTTCTCTGCTTAAATGAATGCCTCAATTAGATTGGGAACATTAAAGGTAGTAATGATTTCCACTCCTCTGTATTGTAATTTAAGCCGTGCTTACTCTTGCCTGTGAAAGCAGCGCTTGGCTTTGATTGTATTAGACTAGATTAATGAAGGGTTGATACAGAGTCAGTCTGCTCTGTAGCCCTTACTTATGTGCCAGGCCATGAAGCTCTATCATGTTTCAGCCGAACAGATAATGTGTTTCATTAAATTAGATTCAAGATACTTGATTTATCCCACTAAGGGTAAATATGCTAAGAGCAGTGTCGATTGGAATATATAGAACACAACAGAATAAAAAATATACATTTTGTGATTGTGATTTATCACTGAATGAAAACGATCAAAAGTCTCAGTAGGTAACAGTGTCATCAGGCAGATGACTCTTTGCTCTTCATAACTACTGTACCTACACTATGTTATATTTAAATATGTAAGGACAGTATGTCTGGGTGAGGGTACCCCTTGATCAGCTCCATCACCTCTAGTCTCCTGTGTGTCCCTCCCCTTGCAGCTCCCCTCTCTAGCTACCTGAGCTCAGGGGCGGGATCGTAACGATCGCAGGAGGAGAAAGCGATCTGTCCTCCATCGATCCAGACTGTCAGCACGGACTGGACGTCCACCCTGGCACTATCGCTAACACTATGGTGGCCAGGCTGGGTAACAGCAGTGACCGCAGGCTTGCGTGCCTGGTCACCTCTAATCAAACGCCCACTCCCTATGAGGCAGGGGCATCTAGAGTGTCACCTCGAGTCACCATGCTCCAGCCCTGGGTGCTGATGGGTGACTGGTGAGTGGGTGGAGTTCAACCGCAGTCAGGCCTAACTTCAGTGAAATTAGCAGGAGAGGGATGCCAGTTGGCTTATGTTGTATTAATAGGTTAAATCAATGGTGACCTTATTTTTGATAAAGGAGCGTGGGTAATTGGAAGTCCCGGACCACGTTGAGGATTACAATGTTTATCCTCGCATAATCCCAATAAACATTAAGACATGACGAGCAACATGCTGATGAGCTTCAGGCAGGAGCAATCAATCACAAAGTGAGATAAATAGCCCCTTTGGCATTCCTGCCAAATGAAGGAAGGTTAAAGTCAATGCCTCTAGCGCCACAGTGGCTGTTAGTCTGTGGTTTTAAGTCCTGCACTCAGGTACACTGCTCATTATGAAATGAGTCAACACGTCCTAAATAGTTGGAGGGTATGACGGGGAGCCAAATGCGAGATATTACCAGCAACAAAGAACCACAAATAGTGCCGCTACACCGCCATCATTTCTCAATCGCTTTTGACTAAGTTTGGAACTTTAATTTAAAGTTGAACGTTTTTTTGTTGTTGTTGTTATTGAAATAAACAATGAATTCTCTCCATAACCTGCAGTCGACAGTCAACTCTGTAAACATTTATCACATACACCAGGCTTGTTGCTACGCCCGTTTCTTTTCAGTTACAGGGGGCCATTTTGCCGGGCTGCACATTTGCCTATTCACACAGAGAAATGGGCAGAAACTCCTCAAGCAGAACATATTCAGGAGGAGCGTTTCTGAGGACTTCATGTTTGCAAATGACTTGCAGGTACATACATAAACCCCTCTACCTGCGTGTGATAAAGGGACTTGTTGAAACCCAGACAAGCGAGTCTGCTTCTTAGCGACTCAAACCAGATGCTGAGCAGTATAGCGGAGGAGACGGGTGTGGGGGGCGGGAAGCAAGGGGGAGGGGAGAGGTGGGAGACAGACGCACGTTCATTCCCCGTCCGTGCGTCTCAGTGATAAGGAGACATTGGGAGCTTGTTTACATCCGGCAATGGGAAAACAAATTGAAAATTCCTGCCGGGACGCCGATGCATATCAAAACAGGATTATTTTCGAAATAATCGCCCATGCCACAAACTGTCACCAGCTAATCTACACTTTGTTAGAATTCAAATGACTTTCCCATGTTTACATTGGCATTGCGGCAAGGGCAGGGGCCCAGCCACTCTGAGGGGGCCTATTTGCACAAGAGGAGTAATAAAACACAGATCAAATAAAATAAACTTCCAATAAATATTCCTGAAGGGAGAGAATGCAAAGTCCTGTCATCTGAATGGGAATATTGAATAGGGAGGGCCTTTACAATAATAGTGGTGGAGAGTCCCCGTCGTGAAGCAGGAGACAGCAGACAGATGGTGGTAAGATTTGATGGCTTCCTCTGTGGGGGCGAGACGAGCCCAGTTGGGCTGAGCTTAGCTGAATCGGACAGGGCTGGGCTGTAATGAGCTGAGGTGAACTAGATCTGGGCTAGATCAAGGTGGAACTGTTTAAGCAAGTCTGGTCAGATCTGAGTGAGGCGTTGCGGAGGTTTGCATTGTGTCAGGAGGAGTAGAGGCTTCTCTTGTCTCTGGATCAGGTTACCAGTGTTTATCACTTGGAGCTGTACTGTGCTGCATTGGCACAGGGGCCAGACACATTATCCCTTTTCGAGGCCTGTCAGTCATCACGGGCCAGGCTGTCTCACACCCGGCTGCAGCCGCAGCTCCACCCAGAGAGTAGCAGTCTGCAGGCCTCAGCACTGGAGGGAGCCATGGAAAAACACACAGCTTCTATCCCTCCTCTCCAACGGATCAATGGGGCTTGTCTTTAAGTGAGAACGGAAGTGCAAACCTGGTGTGAGACCGTTCTCACGTAACATAAGCCCTGTCACTGAGTCACTGTCCCTGTCGCTGAAGGGGACTTAACTCTTTTATCTTTACTAAATAGGTAAGAACGCAGATGCATTGCGGATGCATGGCTCTAAAAGACTGTCAATTGATTCGCACATCACATTACAATGAATCAGTGTAATCACTTTAACATTTCATACTCAATCAAAATGAGCTACCTTCCTTAGATGCGAAATGTTGAGTTGAATGCCCACTAACAACTAATATGTGCAGTCATGCATGTAATAAATGATATTGAGGGAGTTGAGTCTGTACATGTCTACACCTGCAGATCCTGTAACAGCCACACTGTGCATGTGCTCACTAGTTCCCTGTTTCAAGTTGACAGCTAGTGACAGACATAATCTATGGAGTATTTTCATAATTTCTTGTGAGCATTTTAAATCAATATAACTATAGGTACTCTTGTTTTCCCACAGTGTTTGTTTCAGGTTGAATCATTTCTACAGGATGTTTTCTTATTTTAAATCATGTCTGAATGCTTGAGGTAATTATTTCCCAAGACAATCAGCCCTACTCAAGGCCTGTCAGACTAGAATTAATTTACAAGTTAAGTCAAAGCACTGTTCTAAGATCAGTATCACACCTCAAAGCCATCTCCGTGATTAGTAAAACCCCCAAACTGACTCTAGGTCTGTGTTGAATGTCTGCTGGTATGTTTGTCCCCTAGCTGTGCTGTCATGGAGGCTAGCCTTATAGTTCCTATGGGAATAGGGTATGTGTCCTGTGGTGGAAACCACATTGAGTGACAGACACAGAGGAGACATGCAGATGACATCACACAGATATGTTCTCTTTACCAGTGGTCGCTTTAAAAAGGCCATTCGCTTGTTGTTCTTAGCCATATTCTTAATGGCACTAAAGTTCTCAGTCGGAAGGCTGATACTTGCAGAATTTGTCATCTATTTTACATTCTCACTTCTCTTCTAAAGGCTATTGGGAACAACAAACAACAGTGTCATTTCACAGGGTAATATATTTGAATTGGCTTCCAAAGCAATGCTAAGTGACCCAGGAGCAGTCATTTCACATGTCCAGATCTTAAGGTCGTCCACAGGAAGTGTGGGTTCTACAGACTAGAGACACAGAAACTGGTGAGGCTTCCTGTCAGCACTAGTGCTAGTCTACCTCTCTCTTGGCTGTAACTTTGCTCCTGTGTTCCCAGCCCTTGCCTGAGGCGGAAAACGGCTTTGTCCGCCAAGGGAGGGGGGGTGAGGGCAGTGGGGGAGGGGAGAACAGCTTAGATTAGGTTTGACAGGGTAGTGCTTTGAACGGGGGGGGTTAGAGGATTTGATTTATTCTCAAACTCAGCCCATAAGGGGACAGTGCATGTTTCTATTAGAGGCCATGCTAGTCTCATTCCCTTAGACACACATGAGCTGTACTCTACTGTCTCCTGTCTCTCCCTAACTCCCTTTCTCTTGCTCTCTCTCCCTCTATCGCTGTCTCTCGTCATTTTTCTCTTTCTATGTATCTTTCAATCTCTCTTTCTGTCTCTCTTTCTCTCAACAACAGTGGCTTGTGTTATCATCAGCTGTGTCTGTGGATGAAAACTGAGTGTGTGATATGTCTGATCCAAATCAGAACCAGATATTAGTCAAACCCAGGTCATCTGAGGATAGCTAACTGCAGGCCGCACTAATGAACTGCTCTGAGATCAGATATTGGAAGACAGCTCCCAGACTTAGCCCTGCAAGGTGTCTGTGACTGTTCATCTTCCAGTAGAGTCATTTCACGAAGCACAAAAGCAACCTGAAAAGTTTCCTTTCACCTGGAAGTCTCCTGAGAGGTGCTGAAGTGAAACCAGGATGCACAGGGAAAACATAAGCTATCAAATACTTATCAAATGAATGTATGGTTGACATGTAACATGCATATTAACATGGGCCCCCTGCTCTCAGCTAATTCAGCTTCCTGTCTCTTTAAATCTTGAGGTCGCCTGTTGTTTCTCTGTTCAGCTGCTGGGCTGTTCTGTGTGGGAGCGTGGTGGTTTAGAGTAGAGCAGAGAGGGAGGAAGGATGACAGAGAACAGACAGTCAAACAGAAAACATGTACGGGCGAAGGAGAGAAGATCAGTGGCACCACAGACAAACTGCACAAAGAGGCTCATGACAAGGCTCTAATATGTGTGTGGTAGTACAAGTTGTGTTGTATAATGTATGTGGCAGTGGATAGATAGGATTCTGGATACATCTGTATATCCAGTGAGGAGTGTCAACAAATAAATAAATGTGCACAAAGTAGTCCATCGACAAGGCCAAAATGATGTCCAATAATGTAACATAAGTATATAATGATGCACATACTGTATTGTAATCTGATTCTCATTTTCACTCCTTCTCTCTGTGTCTCGGTCTCTATCTTTCATATAAACTCTCTCTCACACAAACATTACAACTCTCTCTCTCTCTCTCTCTCGGTCTTGGGACATGATAACCGTTTATTATTGGGTATTATCTTGCTTGCTACCCCTAGCCACACCGCTCAGCAGCGCGGAGGCCGCGGCAGCAGCACATCATTTCCTGTCACTCAGGGGGGTGACTAGGGCTGTTATATATGTTTTCTTTTTGTAGATTGAGGTCAAAGGTCAAACACAACGCAACAGCAGCCAATGACAGTCATATGCTACAGGGTTGGCACAGGTACCGAAACCACACAGGAAGGACAGTTTGAAAATCATGAATCTTTGGGCTATTGAGATAGCCGTGATCTGGGTTTATGGTACCATCAGTGTGCCCATCTGCCCGAGCATAGCAGGAAGGAGAGGCAGAAATAGATCCATTTTCATCTGCGTTTCCGGGAAAATGCTGCTCATATCGGACACTCACGTCCCCGGGTCAGTCACACTGGCATTGATGTAATAGGAGTATTTACGCTACGATACATTCGCAAAGTCAAACAGTTTTAGGCTACTGTATGAGTAAACCTGACTCTGCTTGAAATGTGTTCCATCTTCATCAGATACAGTAACTGTATAGGCTGGTTTGACATGGGATCATAACCACTACAGTACATGGATCAGTTGTGATGAGTGTATTTCTGTCACTACCTCCTTTTCTCCTCCAGTGCATGACACACCAGAGCGGATGTGAGTGCAGTGTGTGGGAGCCTGGGAGGTGACCTGCAGGGCCTGAGCAGTCCACTGAGGTTAGAACGTTACAGGAACATGGGGTGGATAGGGGTTAGAGTAGAGCTGTGGTCAGGCTGTTGTCACACTGGTCAATCAGATCACGACTTGTCCCATTTGTCCTTTTCTACAACGGAAGCGTTTAGTTCTCTCTATTTATCCAATCGTAATATGACTACCTAACCTATCTATCTCCAGGCCATCTGAATGTTAAACAGTCTGCCGGCCTCCGCCCAGTACCTTGCCCTGAACCATAGACACTGCCACTAGCCGGCCTCCCCCAGTACCCTGCCCTGAACCGTAGACACTGCCACTAGTCGGCCTCCGCCCAGTACCCTGCCCTGAACCGTAGACACTGCCACTAGCCGGCCTCCGCCCAGTACCCTGCCCTGAACCGTAGACACTGCCACTAGCCGGCCTCCCCCAGTACCCTGCCCTGAACCGTAGACACTGCCACTAGCCGGCCTCCGCCCAGTACCCTGCCCTGAACCGTAGACACTGCCACTAGCCGGCCTCCGCCCAGTACCCTGCCCTGAACCGTAGACACTGCCACTAGCCGGCCTCCGCCCAGTACCCTGCCCTGAACCGTAGACACTGCCACTAGCCGGCCTCCGCCCAGTACCCTGCCCTGAACCGTAGACACTGCCACTAGCCGGCCTCCGCCCAGTACCCTGCCCTGAACCGTAGACACTGCCACTAGCCGGCCTCCGCCCAGTACCCTGCCCTGAACCGTAGACACTGCCACTAGCCGGACTCCGCCCAGTACCCTGCCCTGAACCGTAGACA